>NW_021302234.1:83210-96457 GCF_002162155.2 Triticum dicoccoides
GGACCAATTACTAGAGCTCGTGCACGCCAACTAAAATACCAGGTACTTTCGTTTCTTGGTAATGATTCTAATGTTCATGAGAATATGATGCTGCCTAAATTGGATACATTCGTTTTGCTTACAAATGAAGGGCCTAGCTTGGAGAAGGATGAACATTGGAGCAAGAACAAGCATGGAGATGATGGCATGCGCAAGGGAAACAAGAACGGAGTTACAAGTGATGATTTCAGGACTTTGAAGCCACCATAATGGGTGCATGAAGCCTTGGACGAAATATACAAGATGCCACTTCATAAATTTCGTCCCGAGGCTATTTTAGGTGCTGCGTCACCTTATTATTGGGCCAGGCCCATGTAATTTCGAAATACATAAGTATAGGCTATTTTTAGAGTCCTATGTGTGGGGAAACAAGAGATAGGGTTGATTTCGGACCCCTCCACCAAGGGCCACGAAATTCCCCCCCTCTTCCTCCATATATACAGCCCTTAGGGCATCGTTTAGACTTTGGGTTTTGTTTAGATTAAAAGTTCGCCATAGCTGCAACTTCGCGTACTTCGTTTGTGTTCAACGACCAGACAAAGGCGTCACAGAACCCCACCTTGATCAATAAAGCTTTCATCTTATATTCGCAATATCCAGATTGCAATCTTAGTTTCTTGCTTGTTCTTCGTTTGCTCGCAGGAAACAGACCCTCGTGGTCAGGTTGATCGTGCTCCGGCGTGGACAATAACCTCTCGGAGTTGGTTTAGCGATTGCTAGGGCGCGACGTCCTCGCATGTTCGTTGTCGGATCGTCAAAGTCGACTTCCACCAAAGCGATATCCATCATCTCATCGAAAGACGGGACACCTTTGCCTCTATCAAGTGGTATCAGATTTCCAAGTTGCTCGGTGAGATTTTACAGTTTTTCGTAGTTTAGATCGAGTCTGTTCTTCATACCTATAGTCCACAAAAAAGCCAAAAAAAATTAGGGTTAGTTCATCCCATCCGAACCAATCTGAGCCTTGCATAATCTTTTCTGTATTTGCTTTGTTGAATTTGCGGTTGCATCGTCGTGTCCAGTTGCTGGTCTTAGCGTCTAGTCTTTTAGAGTTTCGAGTTCTGTTCACAGGTTGTCACGTCGCCGCTGCCATATATCACCACCGCATCATCATCGTCGCTGTTGCCATATACCACCACCACATATTCACCGCCAATCCGAATCCATATACGCCACCACATATCCGCCGCCATCACGCCAATCCGAGTTCACCTGCAACATATATCCGCCACCTGTCCGTGTTCCACCAGATTCATCTCCGCCACCAGTCCGAGTTCCACCAGATTCATCTCCGCCACCAGTCCTAGTCTGAGTCCAGTAATTGTTGCATTGTTCTCGATTTCCAGATCACGCGAAACTCCGAGTCATGACAGAGAAGGACTCCCCAACTTCCGAGCCATCCGCAGAAGAAAAATAGTTCCAATTTCAAAAAAAAACTAAGTCTGGAAAATTCTGGCTAGGCAGTTTTTAGACCATTTGTAGACTTTTTCGAAAAAAATTGTTGCGGAGCAAAAAAAAGAGGAAAAAAGTGCAAAAAAAAGTGAAAAAAAAATTTCAGAGTGTGCTCCTCCCTTGTTTACGTGCCGCGCCGTGATTTTGTTGGTGTTCTAGGCTCGCGTCTCTAGCACAGTCTAGCCTAGGACCAGCACAGTACCATCGTTGAGCGTTTATTCAACTTTGCATCTCTGAATTGATTATTGCTGACCCTTTTTGCTACCATATTATAAGCCTTCCCAGCTCCACATACATCTACGTCGTGCGTTTGACTCTCCCTGGTAATCGCTCTATCCAAGCTTTGAGAGTTTTGACTACAACGGTTGCCGATCACCGCCTGTTGCTGGGTAAGAACTGGTAAGAATTTGAGTTTTGCTTGACGGATTTGTGACACCCACCACCACCACTTGTTCGTAGTCTGTAGGATCATATTCTTGTGTGTTTCTATTGCTGCTAACCATGCCAGGATCACAAGCCGACGAGATTGACTGGGAGAATTTATCGAACAAGGAGCTTCATCATAAGTTTCAGCAAATTGATGAGGACATCAATACAATTGTTACACCCACAACCCCTGCTGCTATACATACTGGACCAATTACTAGAGCTCGTGCACGCCAACTAAATTACCAGGTACTTTCGTTTCTTGGTAATGATTCTAATGTTCATGAGAATATGATGCTGCCTAAATTGGATACATTTGTTTTGCTTACAAATGAAGGGCCTAGCTTGGAGAAGGACGAACATTGGAGCAAGAACAAGCATGGAGATGATGGCATGCGCAACGGGAACAAGAACGGAGTTACAAGTGATGATTTGAGGACTTTGAAGCCACCATAATGGGTGCATGAAGCCTTGGACGAAATATACAAGATGCCACTTCATAAATTTCGTCCCGAGGCTATTATAGGTGCTGCGTCACATTTTTATTGGGCCAGGCCCATGTAATTTCGAAATACATAAGTATAGGCTATTTTTAGAGTCCGTATGTGTGGGGAAACAAGAGATAGGGTTGATTTCGGACCCCTCCACCAAGGGCCACGAAATTCCCCCCTCTTCCTCCATATATACAGCCCTTAGGGCATCGTTTAGACTTTGGGTTTTGTTTAGATTAAAAGTTCGCCATAGCTGCAACTTCGCGTACTTCGTTTGTGTTCAACGACCAGACAAAGGCGTCACAGAACCCCACCTTGATCAATAAAGCTTTCATCTTATATTCGCAATATCCAGATTGCAATCTTAGTTTCTTGCTTGTTCTCCGTTTGCTTGCAGGAAACAGACCCTCGTGGTCAGGTTGATCGTGCTCCGGCGTGGTCAATAACCTCTCGGAGTTGGTTTAGCGATTGCTAAGGCGCGACGTCCTCGCACGTTCGTAGTCGGATCATCAAAGTCGACTTCCACCAAAGCAATATCCATCATATCATCGAAAGACGGGACACCTTTGCCTCTATCAAGTGGTATCAGAGGTTGCTCGGTGAGATTTTACAGTTTTTCGTAGTTTAGATCGAGTCTGTTCTTCATACCTATAGTCCACAAAAAAGCCACAAAAAAATTAGGGTTAGTTCATCTTATCCGAACCAATCTGAGCCTTTGCATAATCTTTTTAGGGTTTTGCTTTGTTGAATTTGCGGTTGCATCGTCGTGTCTAGTTGCTGGTCTTAGAGTCTAGTCTTTTAGAGTTTCGAGTTCTGGTCATAAGTTGTCACGCCGCCGCCGCACCATCATCATCACCCCTGCCATCTACCACCACCGCTTATCCGCCACCGCTTCGAATCCGTATCCATATACCACCACAGCTGTCATATACCACCATCGCTGCCATCTACCACCATATATCCACCACCAATCCGAGTTCTTGTCATATTAGGTTTGTTTTCGAGATCCATCTAGATTTCGATTCGTGTTTCCTTGCCGGAGTAGGTTTTGGAAAAAAAAAGAGTCCGGAAACCACGCTCCGTTTAGGCCCAAAATTTTTCGAAAACGCATTTTTCGAAAAAAAATCTGGCTATCCTATTTTTAGGTGTTTCTGAGTGTTTTGAGACAGGTGCCACTATAGGAAGTTTTTTTTGACCCGTTTCCAGTTTTTGGGTCCGGGCGGTCAAAAGAAAAATTTTGGTCGAAAAAATTTCTTGCCCATCCTGTCAGTTTGAGCTAGGAAGAGTTTTGAGACACTCGCCATTATAGTGATTTTTCGCAAAAAAAAGCAGCGCAAAAAAAAGAGCGATTTTTTTTTCCAGAGTGTGCTTTTCCCTTGTTTACGTGCCGCGCCGTGATTTTGTAGGTGTTCTAGGCTCGCGTCTCTAGCACAGTCTAGCCTAGGACCAGCACAGTACCGTCCTTGAGCGTTTATTCAACTTCTGAATTGATTATTGCTGACCCTTTTTGCTACCATATTATAAGCCTTCCCAGCTCCACATACATCTACGTCGTGCGTTTGACTCTCCCTGGTAATCGCTCTATCCAAGCTTTGAGAGTTTTTGACTACAACGGTTGCCGATCACCGCCTGCTGCTGGGTAAGAACTGGTAAGAATTTGAGATTTGCTTGACGGATTTGTGACACCCACCACCACCTCTTGTTAGTAGTCTGTAGGATCATATTCTTGTGTGTTTCTATTGCTGCTAACCATGCCAGGATCACAAGCCGACGAGACTGACTGGGAGAACATGACGAATAAGGAGTTGCATGATAAATTTCAGCAAATGATGAGTGGACAGGTGCAAGATGTGCTAGACAGATTTGAAGAGGCCATGGAGAAGATAGATGGCATGGAGAAGACGTTCGAAACAAAGCTCGATAACAAGTTTAATGAATTGCTCGCGCGTCTTCCACCACCACCACCTGCTGCACCTAACGCACCTCTCCAACAACAACAACAACGACTACCGCCACGTCGTGAAATAGACCTCCGCCGAGCGAGCCGTGTTCCTTTTGCGTTTGGCCAAACTGTTGGTGCTGCTGTTGATACTTCTGTGGCTCCTGCTGCTGATGCGGAGGAGGATGATTATGTGAGAGATTACGAGGATGAGGTTGCTCAAAATCAGAACTACGTGCAACCACCAGCACCACCACCAGCAGGTCGACCTCAGGTATATATTCGTAATGGTAGGCCTGCACCACCACCTCAGGTACGAGATGATGTCCATATTCCTAAACTGAAATTGAATATTCCACCATTTGAGGGTAGATATGTTCCTGATATATATCTTACTTGGGAGTTAGAAACTGAACAACGTTTTACATGTTTACAATATCCCGAGGAGAGACGGGTTGCTGCTGCTGTTTGTGCTTTAACTAGTTTTGCATGTGTCTGGTGGTCTGAACATTGTAGATTATATCCTATTCCCGCTACTTGGGCTGCTTTGAAAACTGCTATGCGTACTCGTTGGGTTCCACCATATTATCAACGTGAATTGCTTCAAAAATTACAGCGCTTAAGACAAGGAAACAATTCTGTAGAAGAATATTATCAGGAATTACAAACTGGCATGATTAGATGTGGTATTGTTGAGGAGAATGAAGCTATGCTTGCACGTTTTATAGGTGGATTAAATAGAGAGATTCAGACCATTCTAGAGTATAAGGAGTATACTAATATCACTCATTTATTCCATCTTGCTTGTAAAGCTGAACGTGAAGTGCAGGATCGACAAGCATTGGGGCGAACTAACTTTTCTGCAGGCCGACCTTCATCATGGACACCACGTGCATCTTCTACTTCAACTGCACCAGCACCTCCATCAGGTGCCACCTCCAGCCGTGATACAAGAAAACAGGCACAACCACCATTATCTGCCAAGAGCGCACCTGCGGGGCCTGCACAGCGTTCTTCTTCTTCCATGGCATCAACAGGGCACACAAGTGATATTATTTGTCGTCGTTGTAAGGGAGGAGGTCATTATGCGAGGGAATGCAAATCTCCGCATGTGATGATTGCTACCGCGGATGGTGGATATGAGTCCGCTAGTGACTATGATGAGGAGACATTGGCTCTTATTACACGTGAAGAACATGGTGGAGATGATTCTGATCATGAGACGCAATACATGGCTCCTGAAGACGCTGACAGGTATGAATGTTTAGTTGCTCAGCGTGTTTTGAGTGTGCAGGTCACACAAGCTGAGCAAAATCAGAGGCACAATTTGTTCCATACCAAGGGAGTTGTGAAGGAACGTTCTGTGCGCGTCATAATAGACGGAGGGAGCTGCAACAACTTGGCTAGCATGGAGATGGTGGAGAAGCTTTCTCTCACCACAAGACCACATCCACATCCTTACTACATCCAATGGTTCAACAACAGCGGCAAGGTTAAGGTAACACGTACTGTTCGTGTGCATTTTAGTATCTCTACATATGCTGATTATGTTGATTGTGATGTGGTACCTATGCAAACATGTTCCTTATTACTTGGTAGACCATGGCAATTTGATAAAAATTCTGTACACCATGGTAGAAACAATCACTATACTCTTGTTCATAAGGATAAAAATATTACTTTGCTTCCTATGACTCCTGATTCCATTTTGAAAGATGATATTAATAGAGCTAATAAAGCACAACAGGAGAAGAATAAGAGTGAAAATCAGATTGTGGCAATAGAATTTGAGCAACAAATGAAGCCTAATAATAAACCATCTAGTGTTGCTTCTGAAATTAAATTGAAAAGTGCATGTTTATTTGCCACCAAATCTGATATTGATGAGCTAGATTTCAGCAAATCTGTTTGCTATGCTTTTGTGTGCAAAGAGGCATTATTTTCATTCGAGGACGTGCCTTCCTCTTTGCCTCCTGCTGTCACTAACATTTTGCAGGAGTTCGCCGACGTCCTTCCACAAGATGTGCCACCGGGATTACCGCCTATTCGAGGGATTGAGCATCAGATTGACTTAATTCCCGGTGCTTCACTGCCAAACCGTGCACCATACCGTACCAATCCAGAGGAGACGAAGGAGATTATGCGTCAAGTACAAGAGCTTCTCGACAAAGGTTATATACGCGAATCCCTTAGTCCTTGTGCTGTTCCTATTATTCTAGTGCCGAAAAAGGATGGTACATCACGTATGTGTGTTGATTGTAGAGGCATTAATAATAATACTATTCGTTATCGTCATCCTATTCCTAGGCTAGATGATATGCTTGATGAATTGAGTGGCTCTACAATATTCTCCAAAGTTGATTTGCGTAGTGGCTACCATCAAATTCGTATGAAATTGGGAGATGAATGGAAAACAGCATTTAAAACTAAGTTTGGATTATATGAGTGGTTAGTCATGCCTTTTGGGTTAACTAATGCACCTAGTACTTTCATGCGATTAATGAACGAAGTTTTACGTGCTTTCATTGGACGATTTGTGGTAGTTTACTTTGATGACATATTGATTTATAGCAGATCTTTGGAAGAACATTTGGAACATTTACGTGCTGTTTTTATTGCTCTACGTGATGCACGTTTGTTTGGTAACCTTGGGGAGTGCACCTTTTGCACCGACCGAGTATCTTTTCTTGGCTATGATAGAGGCAAAGGTGTCCCGTCTTTCGATGAGATGATGGATATCGCTTTGGTGGCAGTCGACTTTGACGATCCGACTACGAACGTGCGAGGATGTCGCGCCTTAGCAATCGCTAAACCAACTCCGGGAGGTTATTGACCACGCCGGAGCACGATCAACCTGACCACGAGGGTCTGTTTCCTGCGAGCAAACGAAGAACAAGCAAGAAACTGAGATTGCAATCTGGATATTGCGAATATAAGATGAAAGCTTTATTGATCAAGGTGGGGTTCTGTGACGCCTTTGTCTGGTCGTTGAACACAAAGAAGTACGCGAAGTTGCAGCTATGGCGAACTTTTAATCTAAACAAAACCCAAAGTCTAAACGATGCCCTAAGGGCTGTATATATGGAGGAAGAGGGGGGAAATTTCGTGGCCCTTGGTGGAGGGGTCTGAAATCAACCCTATCTCTTGTTTCCCCACACATACGGACTCTAAAAATAGCCTATACTTATGTATTTCGAAATTACATGGGCCTGGCCCAATAATAAGGTGACGCAGCACCTAAAATAGCCTCGGGACGAAATTTATGAAGTGGCATCTTGTATATTTCGTCCAAGGCTTTATGCACCCATTATGGTGGCTTCAAAGTCCTGAAATCATCACTTGTAACTCCGTTCTTGTTCCCCTTGCGCATGCCATCATCTCCATGCTTGTTCTTGCTCCAATGTTCATCCTTCTCCAAGCTAGGCCCTTCATTTGTAAGCAAAACAAATGTATCCAATTTAGGCAGCATCATATTCTCATGAACATTAGAATCATTACCAAGAAACGAAAGTACCTGGTAATTTAGTTGGCGTGCACGAGCTCTAGTAATTGGTCCAGTATGTATAGCAGCAGGGGCTGTGGGTGTAACAATTGTATTGATGTCCTCATCATCCTCCCCTTCTTGAAATGAAGTCGTCCTCGACGGAAGTTCATTTTCCTCACCCAAATAAGGCTTCAAATCTGCAATGTTAAAAGTGGGACTAACCCCAAAATCTGCAGGCAGCTCAAATTTATATGCATTATCATTTATTTTCTCTAACACCTTAAAGGGACCATCAGCACGTGGCATTAACTTTGATTTGCGCAAATCAGGAAATCTATCCTTACGCAAATGTAACCAAACAAGATCTCCAGGTGCAAACACAACATGTTTTCTACCCTTATCTCCAACAAGTTTATATTTAGCATTCATGCGCTCAATGTTTTCCTTAGTTAACTCATGCATTTTTAAAATCAATTCAGCACGTTGTTTAGAATCAAAATTAACCTTCTCCGAAGATGGAAGAGGCAACAAATCAATAAGTGCACGAGGTAGGAAACCATACACAACTTCGAAAGGGCACATCTTAGTAGTAGAATGCAATGAACGATTATAAGCAAATTCAATATGAGGCAAGCATTCCTCCCACAGTTTAGGAATATGGATAGCCTGAACTGAAATTGAATATTCCACCATTTGAGGGTAGATATGTTCCTGATATATATCTTACTTGGGAGTTAGAAACTGAACAACGATTTACATGTTTACAATATCCTGAGGAGAGACGAGTTGCTGCTGCCGTTTGTGCTTTCACTAGTTTTGCATGTGTATGGTGGTCTGAACATTGTAGATTATATCCTATTCCAACTACTTGGGCTGCTTTGAAAACTGCTATGCGTACGCGTTGGGTTCCACCATATTATCAACGTGAATTGCTTCAAAAATTGCAGCGTTTAAGACAAGGAAAAAATTCTGTAGAAGAATATTATCAGGAATTACAAACTGGCATGATTAGATGTGGTATTGTTGAGGAGAATGAAGCTATGCTTGCACGTTTTCTGGGTGGATTAAATAGAGAGATTCAGACCATTCTAGACTATAAGGAGTATACTAATATCACTCGTTTATTCCATCTTGCTTGTAAACCTGAACGTGAAGTGCAGGATCGACAAGCATTGGGGCGAACTAACTTTTCTGCAGGCCGACCTTCATCATGGACACCACGTGCATCTTCTACTTCAACTGCACCAGCACCTCCATCCGGTGCCACCTCCAGCCGTGATACAAGAAAACAGGCACAACCACCATTATCTGCCAAGAGCGCACCTGCGGGGCCTGCACAGCGTTCTTCTTCTTCCATGGCATCAACAGGGCACACAAGTGATATTATTTGTCGTCGTTGTAAGGGAGGAGGTCATTATGCGAGGGAATGCAAATCTCCGCGTGTGATGATTGCTACCGCGGATGGTGGATATGAGTCCGCTAGTGACTATGATGAGGAGACATTGGCTCTTATTACACGTGAAGAACATGGTGGAGATGATTCTGATCATGAGACGCAATACATGGCTCCTGAAGACGCTGACAGGTATGAATGTTTAGTTGCTCAACGTGTTTTGAGTGTGCAGGTCACACAAGCTGAGCAAAATCAGAGGCACAATTTGTTCCATACCAAGGGAGTTGTGAAGGTACGTTCTGTGCGCGTCATAATAGACGGAGGGAGCTGCAACAACTTGGCTAGCATGGAGATGGTGGAGAAGCTTTCTCTCACCACAAGACCACATCCACATCCTTACTACATCCAATGGTTCAACAACAGCGGCAAGGTTAAGGTAACACGTACTGTTCGTGTGCATTTTAGTATCTCTACATATGCTGATTATGTTGATTGTGATGTGGTACCTATGCAAGCATGTTCCTTATTACTTGGTAGACCATGGCAATTTGATAAAAATTCTGTACACCATGGTAGAAACAATCACTATACTCTTGTTCATAAGGATAAAAATATTACTTTGCTTCCTATGACTCCTGATTCCATTTTGAAAGATGATATTAATAGAGCTAATAAAGCAAAACAGGAGAAGAATAAGAGTGAAAATCAGATTGTGGCAAAAGAATTTGAGCAACAAATGAAGCCTAATAATAAACCATCTAGTGTTGCTTCTGAAATTAAATTGAAATGTGCATGTTTATTTGCCACCAAATCTGATATTTGATGAGGACATCAATACAATTGTTACACCCACAGCCCCTGCTGCTATACATACTGGACCAATTACTAGAGCTCGTGCACGCCAACTAAATTACCAGGTACTTTCATTTCTTGGTAATGATTTTAATGTTCATGAGAATATGATGCTGCCTAAATTGGATACATTTGTTTTGCTTACAAATGAAGGGCCTAGCTTGGAGAAGGATGAACATTGGAGCAAGAACAAGCATGGAGATGATGGCATGCGCAAGGGGAACAAGAACGGAGTTACAAGTGATGATTTCAGGACTTTGAAGCCACCATAATGGGTGCATGAAGCCTTGGACGAAATATACAAGATGCCACTTCATAAATTTCGTCCCGAGGCTATTTTAGGTGCTGCGTCACCTTATTATTGGGCCAGGCCCATGTAATTTCGAAATACATAAGTATAGGCTATTTTTAGAGTCCATATGTGTGGGGAAACAAGAGATAGGGTTGATTTCGGACTCCTCCACCAAGGGCCACGAAATTCCCCCCTCTTCCTCCATATATACAGCCCTTAGGGCATCGTTTAGACGGTGGGATTTGTTTAGTTAAAAGTTAGCCAACGCAACTTCGTGTACTTCGTTTGTGTCCAACGACCAGACCAAGACCGCTTACGGATCCCCACCATTATCAATACCTCATATATATTTGCAATATTCAGATTGCTTTATCATATTCTTGCTCGTTCTTCGATTGCTCGCAGGAATAGACCTTCGTGGTCAGGCTGACCGTGCTTCCGGCATCGTCAGTAACCTCAGAAGATTGGTTTAGCGATTGCTAAGGCGCAACGTCGTGCACGTTTGTAGTCGGATCGCCAAAGTCGTCTCCACCAAATCGATAGTTATCATCTCATCGAAAGATCGGGACACCCTTGC
Source organism: Triticum dicoccoides (assembly GCF_002162155.2). Taxonomy (NCBI): domain Eukaryota; kingdom Viridiplantae; phylum Streptophyta; class Magnoliopsida; order Poales; family Poaceae; genus Triticum; species Triticum dicoccoides. Next base: position 94,156 of record NW_021302234.1, read on the forward strand.
CTCTATCACCATTTGAGGGTAGATATGTTCCTGATATATATCTTACTTGGGAGTTAGAAACTGAACAACGATTTACATGTTCACAATATCCTGAGGAGAGACGAGTTGCTGCTGCTGTTTGTGCTTTCACTAGTTTTGCATGTGTATGGTGGTTTGAACATTGTAGATTATATCCTATTCCAACTACTTGGGCTGCTTTGAAAACTGCTATGCGTACGCGTTGGGTTCCACCATATTATCAACGTGAATTGCTTCAAAAATTGCAGCGTTTAAGACAAGGGAAAAATTCTGTAGAGGAATATTATCAGGAATTACAAACTGGCATGATTAGATGTGGTATTGTTGAGGAGAATGAAGCTATGCTTGCACGTTTTCTGGGTGGATTAAATAGAGAGATTCAGACCATTCTAGACTATAAGGAGTATACTACTATCACTCGTTTATTCCATCTTGCTTGTAAAGCTGAACGTGAAGTGCAGGATCGACAAGCATTGGGGCGAACTAACTTTTCTGCAGGCCGACCTTCATCATGGACACCACGTGCATCTTCTACTTCAACTGCACCAGCACCTCCATCCGGTGCCACCTCCAGCCGTGATACAAGAAAACAGGCACAACCACCATTATCTGCCAAGAGCGCACCTGCGGGGCCTGCACAGCGTTCTTCTTCTTCCATGGCATCAACAGGGCACACAAGTGATATTATTTGTCGTCGTTGTAAGGGAGGAGGTCATTATGCGAGAGAATGCAAATCTCCGCGTGTGATGATTGCTACCGCGGATGGTGGATATGAGTCCGCTAGTGACTATGATGAGGAGACTTTGGCTCTTATTACACGTGAAGAACATGGTGGAGATGATTCTGATCATGAGACGCAATACATGGCTCCTGAAGACGCTGACAGGTATGAATGTTTAGTTGCTCAGCGTGTTTTGAGTGTGCAGGTCACACAAGCTGAGCAAAATCAGAGGCACAATTTGTTCCATACCAAGGGAGTTGTGAAGGAACGTTCTGTGCGCGTCATAATAGACGGAGGGAGCTGCAACAACTTGGCTAGCATGGAGATGGTGGAGAAGCTTTCTCTCACCACAAGACCACATCCACATCCTTACTACATCCAATGGTTCAACAACAGCGGCAAGGTTAAGGTAACACGTACTGTTCGTGTGCATTTTAGTATCTCTACATATGCTGATTATGTTGATTGTGATGTGGTACCTATGCAAGCATGTTCATTATTACTTGGTAGACCATGGCAATTTGATAAAAATTCTGTACACCATGGTAGAAACAATCACTATACTCTTGTTCATAAGGATAAAAATATTACTTTGCTTCCTATGACTCCTGATTCCATTTTGAAAGATGATATTAATAGAGCTAATAAAGCAAAACAGGAGAAGAATAAGAGTGAAAATCAGATTGTGGCAAAAGAATTTGAGCAACAAATGAAGCCTAATAATAAACCATCTAGTGTTGCTTCTGAAATTAAATTGAAAAGTGCATGTTTATTTGCCACCAAATCTGATATTGATGAGCTAGATTTCAGCAAATCTGTTTGCTATGCTTTTGTGTGCAAAGAGGCATTATTTTCATTCGAGGACGTGCCTTCCTCTTTGCCTCCTGCTGTCACTAACATTTTGCAGGAGTTCGCTGACGTTTTTCCACAAGACATGCCACCGGGATTACCGCCTATTCGAGGGATTGAGCATCATATTGACTTAATTCCCGGTGCTTCACTGCCAAACCGTGCACCATACCGTACCAATCCAGAGGAGACAAAGGAGATTATGCGTCAAGTACAAGAGCTTCTCGACAAAGGTTATATACGCGAATCCCTTAGTCCTTGTGATGTTCCTATTATTCTAGTGCCGAAAAAGGATGGTACATCACGTATGTGTGTTGATTGTAGAGGCATTAATAATAATACTATTCGTTATCGTCATCCTATTCCTAGGCTAGATGATATGCTTGATGAATTGAGTGGCTCTACAATATTCTCCAAAGTTGATTTGCGTAGTGGCTACCATCAAATTCGTATGAAATTGGGAGATGAATGGAAAACAGCATTTAAAACTAAGTTTGGATTATATGAGTGGTTAGTCATGCCTTTTGGGTTAACTAATGCACCTAGTACTTTCATGCGATTAATGAACGAAGTTTTACGTGCTTTCATTGGACGATTTGTGGTAGTTTACTTTGATGACATATTGATTTATAGCAGATCTTTGGAAGAACATTTGGAACATTTACGTGCTGTTTTTATTGCTCTACGTGATGCACGTTTGTTTGGTAACCTTGG
>NW_021302234.1:100002-139603 GCF_002162155.2 Triticum dicoccoides
TCGTCGGCTTGTGATCCTGGCATGGTTAGCAGCAATAGAAACACACAAGAATATGATCCTACAGACTACTAAGAAGTGGTGGTGGTGTATCACAAATCCGTCAAGCAAATCTCAAATTCTTACCAGTTCTTACCCAGCAGCAGGCGGTGATCGGCAACCGTTGTAGTCAAAAACTCTCAAAGCTTGGATAGAGCGATTACCAGGGAGAGTCAAACACACGACGTAGATGTATGTGGAGCTGGGAAGGCTTATAGTATGGTAGCAAAAAGGGTCAGCAATAATCAATTCAGAGATGCAAAGTTGAATAAACGCTCAACGACGGTACTGTGCTGGTCCTAGGCTAGACTGTGCTAGAGACGCGAGCCTAGAACACCAACAAAATCACGGCGCGGCACGTAAACAAGGGAAAAGCACACTCTGAAATTTTTCTTTTCGCTCTCTCTTTTTTTTGCGCTGTTTTTTTTTTTGCGAAAAAGCACTATAATGGCGAGTGTCTCAAAACTCTTCCTAGGTCAAACTGACAGGATGGGCACGAATTTTTTTTTTCGAAATTTTTTTTTTCGACTGCCCGGACCCAAAAACTGGAAACGGGTCAAAAAAAACTTCCTATAATGGCACCTGTCTCAAAACACTCAGAAACACCTAAAAATAGGATAGCCAGAAATTTTTTCGAAAAATGCGTTTTCGAAAAATTTTGGGCCTAAACAGAGCGTGGCTACCCGACTCTTTTTTTTTCCGAAACCTACTCCGGCAAGGAAACACGAATCGGAATCTAGATGGATCTCGAAAACAAACCTAATATGCAAGGAACTCGGATTGGTGGTGGATATATGGTGGTAGATGGCAGCGGTGGTGGTATATGACAGCTGTGGTGGTATATGGATACGGATTCGAAGCGGTGCCGGATAAGCGGTGGTGGTAGATGGCAGGGGTGATGATGATGGTGCGCCGGCGGCGTGACAACTTATGACCAGAACTCGAAACTCTAAAAGACTAGACTCTAAGACCAGCAACTAGAAACGACGATGCAACCGCAAATTCAACAAAGCAAAACCCTAAAAAGATTATGCAAAGGCTCAGATTGGTTCGGATATGATAAACTAACCCTAATTTTTTTTGTGGCTTTTTCGTGGACTGTAGGTATGAAGAACAGACTTGATCTAAACTACGAAAAACTGTAAAATCTCACCGAGCAACCTGGAAATCTGATACCACTTGATAGAGGCAAAGGTGTCCCGTCTTTCGATGAGATGATGGATATCGCTTTGGTGGCAGTCGACTTTGACGATCCGACTACGAACGTGCGAGAAGTCGCGCCTTAGCAATCGCTAAACCAACTCCGAGAGGTTATTGACCCCGCCGGAGCACGATCAACCTGACCACAAGGGTCTGTTTCCTGCGAGCAAACGAAGAACAAGCAAGAAACTGAGATTGCAATCTGGATATTGCGAATATAAGATGAAAGCTTTATTGATCAAGGTGGGGTTCTGTGACGCCTTTGTCTGGTCGTTGAACACAAACGAAGTACGCGAAGTTGCAGCTATGGCGAACTTTTAATCTAAACAAAACCCAAAGTCTAAACGATGCCCTAAGGGCTGTATATATGGAGGAAGAGGGGGGAATTTCGTGGCCCTTGGTGGAGGGGTCCGAAATCAACCCTATCTCTTGTTTCCCCACACATATGGACTCTAAAAATAGCCTATACTTATGTATTTCGAAATTACATGGGCCTGGCCCAATAATAAGGTGACGCAGCACCTAAAATAGCCTCGGGACGAAATTTATGAAGTGGCATCTTGTATATTTCGTCCAAGGCTTCATGCACCCATTATGGTGGCTTCAAAGTCCTGAAATCATCACTTGTAACTCCGTTCTTGTTCCCCTTGCGCATGCCATCATCTCCATGCTTGTTCTTGCTCCATTGTTCATCCTTCTCCAAGCTAGGCCCTTCATTTGTAAGCAAAACAAATGTATCCAATTTAGGCAGCATCATATTCTCATGAACATTAGAATCATTACCAAGAAACGAAAGTACCTGGTAATTTAGTTGGCGTGCACGAGCTCTAGTAATTGGTCCAGTATGTATAGCAGCAGGGGCTGTGGGTGTAACAATTGTATTGATGTCCTCATCATCTTGATAGAGGCAAAGGTGTCCCGTCTTTCGATGAGATGGTGGATTTCGCTTTGGTGGAAGTCGACTTTGACGATCCGACTACGAACGTGCGAGGACGTCGCGCCTTAGCAATCGCTAAACCAACTCCGAGAGGTTATTGACCACGCCGGAGCACGATCAACCTGACCACGAGGGTCTGTTTCCTGCGAGCAAACGAAGAACAAGCAAGAAACTAAGATTGCAATCTGGATTTTGCGAATATAAGATGAAAGCTTTACTGATCAAGGTGGGGTTCTGTGACGCCTTTGTCTGGTCGTTGAACACAAACGAAGTACGCGAAGTTGCAGCTATGGCGAACTTTTAATCTAAACAAAACCCAAAGTCTAAACGATGCCCTAAGGGCTGTATATATGGAGGAAGAGGGGGGAATTTCGTGGCCCTTGGTGGAGGGGTCCGAAATCAACCCTATCTCTTGTTTCCCCACACATACGGACTCTAAAATAGCCTATACTTATGTATTTCGAAATTACATGGGCCTGGCCCAATAATAAGGTGACGCAGCACCTAAAATAGCCTCGGGACGAAATTTATGAAGTGGCATCTTGTATATTTCGTCCAAGGCTTCATGCACCCATTATGGTGGCTTCAAAGTCCTGAAATCATCACTTGTAACTCCGTTCTTGTTCCCCTTGCGCATGCCATCATCTCCATGCTTGTTCTTGCTCCAATGTTCATCCTTCTCCAAGCTAGGCCCTTCATTTGTAAGCAAAACAAATGTATCCAATTTAGGCAGCATCATATTCTCATGAACATTAGAATCATTACCAAGAAACGAAAGTACCTGGTAATTTAGTTGGCGTGCACGAGCTCTAGTAATTGGTCCAGTATGTATAGCAGCAGGGGCTGTGGGTGTAACAATTGTATTGATGTCCTCATCAGGCTATGTTGTTACTCCACAGGGAATTGAAGTTGATAAAGCCAAGATTGAAGCTATTGAGAGTTGGCCGCAGCCCAAAACGATCACACAAGAGAGGAGTTTTCTTGGCCTCGCTGGATTCTATAGGCGTTTTGTGAGAGATTTCAGCACCATTGCTGCACCTCTTAATGAGCTTACAAAGAAAGATGTGCCTTTTCTTTGGGGTACCGCACAGGAAGAAGCCTTCTCGGTATTAAAAGATAAGTTGACACATGCTCCTTTACTCCAGCTTCCTGATTTTAATAAGACTTTTGAGCTTGAATGTGATGCTAGTGGAATTGGATTAGGCGGTGTGTTATTACAAGATGGCAAACCCGTTGCATACTTTTCTGAAAAATTGAGTGGGCCTAGGCTGAATTATTCTACTTATGATAAAGAATTATATGCTCTTGTTCGGACTTTAGAAACATGGCAACATTATTTATGGCCCAAAGAATTTGTTATACATTCTGATCATGAATCTTTGAAACATATTAAAAGTCAAGCTAAACTGAATCGTAGACATGCTAAATGGGTTGAATTCATTGAGACTTTTCCTTATGTCATTAAACACAAGAAGGGAAAAGAAAATGTTATTGCTGATGCATTGTCTCGCCGCTATACTATGCTTTCACAACTTGACTTCAAAATATTTGGTTTGGAGACCATCAAAGATCAATATGTGCATGATGCTGATTTTAAAGATGTAATGTAGAATTGTAAAGAAGGAAGAATGTGGAACAAGTTCGTTGTTAATGATGGATTTGTGTTTCGTGCTAACAAGCTATGCATTCCAGCTAGCTCCGTTCGTCTTTTGTTGTTGCAGGAGGCGCATGGAGGAGGATTAATGGGACACTTTGGCGTGAAGAAGACGGAGGACGTACTTGCTACACATTTCTTTTGGCCAAAGATGAGACGGGATGTTGAGCGTTTTATTGCTCGCTGCACTACATGTCAAAAAGCTAAGTCACGACTCAATCCTCATGGTTTATATATGCCTTTGCCTGTACCTAGTGTTCCTTGGGAGGATATATCTATGGACTTTGTTTTAGGTTTACCTCGAACAAAGAAGGGGAGGGATAGCATATTTGTTGTCGTGGATAGATTCTCGAAAATGGCACACTTTATACCATGTCATAAAAGCGATGATGCTGTTAATGTTGCTGATTTGTTCTTTCGTGAAATTATTCGCTTGCATGGTGTGCCAAATACTATTGTTTCAGATCGTGATACTAAACTTCTTAGCCACTTTTGGAGATGTTTATGGGCTAAGTTGGGGACTAAACTGCTTTTTAGTACTACTTGTCACCCCCAAACTAATGGACAAACTGAAGTAGTCAATAGAACGTTGTCTACTATGCTTAGGGCTGTTTTGAAGAATAATAAGAAAATGTGGGAGGAATGCTTGCCTCATATTGAATTTGCTTATAATCGTTCATTGCATTCTACTACTAAGATGTGCCCTTTTGAAGTTGTGTATGGTTTCCTACCTCGTGCACCTATTGATTTGTTGCCTCTTCCATCTTCGGAGAAGGTTAATTTTGATGCTAAACAACGTGCTGAATTGATTTTAAAAATGCATGAGTTAACTAAGGAAAACATTGAGCATATGAATGCTAAATATAAACTTGCTGGAGATAAGGGTAGAAAACATGTTCTGTTTGCACCTGGAGATCTTGTTTGGTTACATTTGCGTAAGGATAGATTTCCGGATTTGCGCAAATCAAAGCTAATGCCACGTGCTGATGGTCCCTTTAAGGTGTTAGAGAAAATAAATGATAATGCATATAAACTTGAGCTGCCTGCAGATTTTGGGGTTAGTCCCACTTTTAACATTGCAGATTTGAAGCCTTCTTTGGGTGAGGCAGATGAGCTTCCGTCGAGGACGACTTCATTTCAAGAAGGGGAGGATGATGAGGACATAAATACAATTGTTACACCCACAGCCCCTGCTGCTATCATACTGGACCAATTACTAGAGCTCGTGCACGCCAACTAAATTACCAGGTACTTTCGTTTCTTGGTAATGATTCTAATGTTCATGAGAATATGATGCTGCCTAAATTGGATACATTTGTTTTGCTTACAAATGAAGGGCCTAGCTTGGAGAAGGATGAACATTGGAGCAAGAACAAGCATGGAGATGATGGCATGCGCAAGGGGAACAAGAACGGAGTTACAAGTGATGATTTGAGGACTTTGAAGCCACCATAATGGGTGCATGAAGCCTTGGACGAAATATACAAGATGCCACTTCATAAATTTCGTCCCGAGGCTATTATAGGTGCTGCGTCACCTTTTTATTGGGCCAGGCCCATGTAATTTCGAAATACATAAGTATAGGCTATTTTTAGAGTCCGTATGTGTGGGGAAACAAGAGATAGGGTTGATTTCGGACCCCTCCACCAAGGGTCACGAAATTCCCCCCTCTTCCTCCATATATACAGCCCTTAGGGCATCGTCTAGACTTTGGGTTTTGTTTAGATTAAAAGTTCGCCATAGTTGCAACTTCGCGTACTTCGTTTGTGTTCAACGACCAGACAAAGGCGTCACAGAACCCCACCTTGATCAATAAAGCTTTCATCTTATATTCGCAATATCCAGATTGCAATCTTAGTTTCTTGCTTGTTCTTCGTTTGCTCGCAGGAAACAGACCCTCGTGATCAGGTTGATCGTGCTCCGGCGTGGTCAATAACCTCTCGGAGTTGGTTTAGCGACTGCTAAGGCGCGACGTCCTCGCACGTTCGTAGTCGGATCATCAAAGTCCACTTCCACCAAAGCGATATCCATCATCTCATCGAAAGACGGGACACCTTTGCCTCTATCACAAATGATGACTGAACAGGTGCAAGATGTGCTGAACAATTTTGAAGAGGCCATGGAGAAGATCACTGGCCTTGAGAAGACGTTCGAAACAAAGCTCGATAACAAGTTTAATGAATTGCTCGCGCGTCTTCCACCACCACCACCCATTGCACCTAACGCACCTCTCCAACAACAACAACAACGACTACCTCCACGTCGCGAAACAGACCTTCGCCGAGCGAGCCGTGTTCCTCTTGCGTTTGGCCAAACTGTTGGTGCTGCTGTTGATACTTCTGTGGCTCCTGCTGCTGATGCGGAGGAGGATGATTATGTGGGAGATTATGAGGATGAGGTTGATCAAAATCAGCACTACGTGCAGCCACCTATACCACCACCAGCAGGTCGACCTCAGGTATATATTCGTAATGGTAGGCCTGCACCACCACCTCAGGTACGAGATGATGTCCATATTCCTAAACTAAAATTGAATATTCCACCATTTGAGGGTAGATATGTTCCTGATATATATCTTACTTGGGAGTTAGAAACTGAACAACGATTTACATGTTTACAATATCCTGAGGAGAGATGAGTTGCTGCTGCTGTTTGTGCTTTCACTAGTTTTGCATGTGTATGGTGGTCTGAACATTGTAGATTATATCCTATTCCAACTACTTGGGCTGCTTTGAAAACTGCTATGCGTACGCGTTGGGTTCCACCATATTATCAACATGAATTGCTTCAAAAATTGCAGCGTTTAAGACAAGGGAAAAATTCTGTAGAAGAATATTATCAGGAATTACAAACTGGCATGATTAGATGTGGTATTGTTGAGGAGAATGAAGCTATGCTTGCACGTTTTCTGGGTGGATTAAATAGAGAGATTCAGACCATTCTAGACTATAAGGAGTATACTAATATCACTCGTTTATTCCATCTTGCTTGTAAAGCTGAACGTGAAGTGCAGGATCGACAAGCATTGGGGCGAACTAACTTTTCTGCAGGCCGACCTTCATCATGGACACCACGTGCATCTTCTACTTCAACTGCACCAGCACCTCCATCCGGTGCCACCACCAGCCGTGATACAAGAAAACAGGCACAACCACCATTATCTACCAAGAGCACACCTGCGGGGCCTGCACAGCGTTCTTCTTCTTCCATGGCATCTACAGGGCACACAAGTGATATTATTTGTCGTCGTTGTCAGGGAGGAGGTCATTATGCGAGAGAATGCAAATCTCCGCGTGTGATGATTGCTACCACGGATGGTGGATATGAGTCTGCTAGTGACTATGATGAGGAGACTTTGGCTCTTATTACACGTGAAGAACATGGTGGAGATGATTCTGATGATGAGACGCAATACATGGCTCCTGAAGACGCTGACAGGTATGAATGTTTAGTTGCTCAACGTGTTTTGAGTGTGCAGATCACACAAGCTGAGCAAAATCAGAGGCAAAATTTGTTCCATACCACGGGAGTTGTGAAGGAACGTTCTGTGCGCGTCGTCATAGACGGAGGGAGCTGCAACAACTTGGCTAGCATGGAGATGGTGGAGAAGCTTTCTCTCACCACAAGACCACATCCACATCCTTACTACATCCAATGGTTCAACAACAGCGGCAAGGTTAAGGTAACACGTACTGTTCGTGTGCATTTTAGTATCTCTACATATGCTGATTATGTTGATTGTGATGTGGTACCGATGCAAGCATGTTCCTTATTACTTGGTAGACCATGGCAATTTGATAAAAATTCTGTACACCATGGTAGAAACAATCACTATACTCTTGTTCATAAGGATAAAAATATTACTTTGCTTCCTATGACTCCTGATTCCATTTTGAAAGATGATATTAATAGAGCTAATAAAGCAAAACAGGAGACGAATAAGAGTGAAAATCAGATTGTGGCAAAAGAATTTGAGCAACAAATGAAGCCTAATAATAAACCATCTAGTGTTGCTTCTGAAATTAAATTGAAAAGTGCATGTTTATTTGCCACCAAATCTGATATTGATGAGCTAGATTTCAGCAAATCTGTTTGCTATGCTTTTGTGTGCAAAGAGGCATTATTTTCATTCGAGGACGTGCCTTCCTCTTTGCCTCCTGCTGTCACTAACATTTTGCAGGAGTTCGCTGACGTCTTTCCACAAGACGTGCCACCGGGATTACCGCCTATTCAAGGGATTGAGCATCAGATTGACTTAATTCCCGGTGCTTCACTGCCAAACCGTGCACCATACCGTACCAATCCAGAGGAGACGAAGGAGATTATGCGTCAAGTACAAGAGCTTCTCGACAAAGGTTATATACGCGAATCCCTTAGTCCTTGTGTTGTTCCTATTATGTGTCGAAAAAGGATGGTACATCACGTATGTGTGTTGATTGTAGAGGCATTAATAATATTACTATTCGTTATCGTCATCCTATTCCTAGGCTAGATGATATGCTTGATGAATTGAGTGGCTCTACAATATTCTCCAAAGTTGATTTGCGTAGTGGATACCATCAAATTCGTATGAAATTGGGAGATGAATGGAAACAGCATTCAAAACTAAGTTTGGATTATATGAGTGGTTAGTCATGCCTTTTGGGTTAACTAATGCAACTAGTACTTTCATGAGATTAATGAACGAAGTTTTACGTGCTTTCATTGGATGATTTGTGGTAGTTTACTTTGATGACATATTGATTTATAGCAGATCTTTGGAAGAACATTTGGAACATTTACGTGCTGTTTTTATTGCTCTACGAGATGCACGTTTGTTTGGTAACCTTGGGAAGTGCACCTTTTGCACCGACCGAGTATCTTTTCTTGGCTATGTTGTTACTCCACAGGGAATTGAAGTTGATAAAGCCAAGATTGAAGCTATTGAGAGTTGGCCGCAACCCAAAACGGTCACACAAGTGAGGAGTTTTCTTGGCCTCGCTGGGTTCTATAGGCGTTTTGTGAGAGATTTCAGCACCATTGCTGCACCTCTCAATGAGCTTACAAAGAAAGATGTGCCTTTTCTTTGGAGTACAGCACAGGAAGAAGCCTTCTCGGTATTGAAAGATAAGTTGACACATGCTCCTTTACTCCAACTTCCTGATTTTAATAAGACTTTTGAGCTTGAATGTGATGCTAGTGGAATTGGATTAGGCGGTGTGTTATTACAAGATGGCAAACCTGTTGCATACTTTTCTGAAAAATTGAGTGGGCCTGGTCTGAATTATTCTACTTATGATAAAGAATTATATGCTCTTGTTCGGACTTTAGAAACATGGCAACATTATTTATGGCCCAAAGAATTTGTTATACATTCTGATCATGAATCTTTGAAACATATTAAAAGTCAAGCTAAACTGAATCGTAGACATGCTAAATGGGTTGAATTCCTTGAGACTTTTCCTTATGTCATTAAACACAAGAAGGGAAAAGAAAATGTTATTGCTGATGCATTGTCTCGCCGCTATACTATGCTTTCACAACTTGACTTCAAAATATTTGGTTTGGAGACCATCAAAGATCAATATGTGCATGATGCTGATTTTAAAGATGTAATGCAGAATTGTAAAGAAGGAAGAATGTGGAACAAGTTCGTCGTTAACGGTGGATTTGTGTTTCGTGCTAACAAGCTATGCTTTCCAGCTAGCTCCGTTCATCTTTTGTTGTTGCAGGAGGCGCATGGAGGAGGATTAATGGGACACTTTGGCGTGAAGAAGACGGAGGACGTACTTGCTACACATTTCTTTTGGCCAAAGATGAGACGGGATGTTGAGCGTTTTATTGCTCGATGCACTACATGTCAAAAAGCTAAGTCACGACTCAATCCTCATGGTTTATATATGCCTTTGCCTGTACCTAGTGTTCCTTGGGAGGATATATCTATGGACTTTGTTTTAGGTTTACCTCGAACAAAGAAGGGGAGGGATAGCATATTTGTTGTCGTGGATAGATTCTCAAAAATGGCACACTTTATACCATGTCATAAAAGCGATGATGCTGTTAATGTTGCTGATTTGTTCTTTTGTGAAATTATTTGCTTGCATGGTGTGCCAAATACTATTGTTTCAGATCGTGATACTAAATTTCTTAGCCACTTTTGGAGATGTTTATGGGCTAAGTTGGGGACTAAACTGCTTTTTAGTACTACTTGTCACCCCCAAACTGATGGACAAACTGAAGTAGTCAATAGAACGTTGTCTACTATGCTTAGGGCTGTTTTGAAGAATAATAAGAAAATGTGGGAGGAATGCTTGCCTCATATTGAATTTGCTTATAATCGTTCATTGCATTCTACTACTAAGATGTGCCCTTTTGAAGCTGTGTATGGTTTCCTACCTCGTGCACCTATTGATTTGTTGCCTCTTCCATCTTCGGAGAAGGTTAATTTTGATGCTAAACAACGTGCTGAATTGATTTTAAAAATGCATGAGTTAACTAAGGAAAACATTGAGCGTATGAATGCTAAATATAAACTTGCTGGAGATAAGGGTAGAAAACATGTTGTGTTTGCACCTGGAGATCTTGTTTGGTTACATTTGCGTAAGGATAGATTTCCTGATTTGCGCAAATCAAAGCTAATGCCACGTGCTGATGGTCCCTTTAAGGTGTTAGAGAAAATAAATGATAATGCATATAAACTTGAGCTGTCTGCAGATTTTGGGGTTAGTCCCACTTTTAACATTGCAGATTTGAAGCCTTATTTGGGTGAGGAAGATGAACTTCCGTTGAGGGCGACTTCATTTCAAGAAGGGGAGGATGATGAGGACATCAATACAATTGTTACACCCACAGCCCCTGCTGCTATACATACTGGACCAATTACTAGAGCTCGTGCACGCCAACTAAATTACCAGGTACTTTCGTTTCTTGGTAATGATTCTAATGTTCATGAGAATATGATGCTGCCTAAATTGGATACATTTGTTTTGCTTACAAATGAAGGGCCTAGCTTGGAGAAGGATGAACATTGGAGCAAGAACAAGCATGGAGATGATGGCATGCGCAAGGGGAACAAGAACGGAGTTACAAGTGATGATTTCAGGACTTTGAAGCCACCATAATGGGTGCATGAAGCCTTGGACGAAATATACAAGATGCCACTTCATAAATTTCGTCCCGAGGCTATTTTAGGTGCTGCGTCACCTTATTATTGGGCCAGGCCCATGTAATTTCCAAATACATAAGTATAGGCTATTTTTAGAGTCCGTATGTGTGGGAAAACAAGAGATAGGGTTGATTTCGGACTCCTCCACCAAGGGCCACGAAATTCCCCCCCTCTTCCTCCATATATACAGCCCTTAGGGCATCGTTTAGACTTTGGGTTTTGTTTAGATTAAAAGTTCGCCATAGCTGCAACTTCGCGTACTTCGTTTGTGTTCAACGACCAGACAAAGGCGTCACAGAACCCCACCTTGATCAATAAAGCTTTCATCTTATATTCGCAATATCCAGATTGCAATCTTAGTTTCTTGCTTGTTCTTCGTTTGCTCGCAGGAAACAGACCCTCGTGGTCAGGTTGATCGTGCTCCGGCGTGGTCAATAACCTCTCGGAGTTGGTTTAGCGATTGCTAAGGCGCGACGTCCTCACACGTTCGTAGTCGGATCGTCAAAGTCGACTTCCACCAAAGCGAAATCCACCATCTCATCGAAAGACGGGACACCTTTGCCTCTATCACAATCCAGAGGAGACGAAGGAGATTATGCGTCAAGTACAAGAGCTTCTCGACAAAGGTTATATACGCGAATCCCTTAGTCCTTGTGCTGTTCCTATTATTCTAGTGCCGAAAAAGGATGGTACATCACGTATGTGTGTTGATTGTAGAGGCATTAATAATATTACTATTCGTTATCGTCATCCTATTCCTAGGCTAGATGATATGCTTGATGAATTGAGTGGCTCTACAATATTCTCCAAAGTTGATTTGCGTAGTGGCTACCATCAAATTCGTATGAAATTGGGAGATGAATGGAAAACAGCATTTAAAACTAAGTTTGGATTATATGAGTGGTTAGTCATGCCTTTTGGGTTAACTAATGCACCTAGTACTTTTATGAGATTAATGAACGAAGTTTTACGTGCTTTCATTGGACGATTTGTGGTAGTTTACTTTGATGACATATTGATTTATAGCAGATCTTTGGAAGAACATTTGGAACATTTACGTGCTGTTTTTATTGCTCTACATGATGCATGTTTGTTTGGTAACCTTGGGAAGTGCACCTTTTGCACCGACCGAGTATCTTTTCTTGGCTATGTTGTTACTCCACAGGGAATTGAAGTTGATAAAGCCAAGATTGAAGCTATTGAGAGTTGGCCGCAGCCCAAAACGGTCACACACGTGAGGAGTTTTCTTGGCCTCGCTGGATTCTATAGGCGTTTTGTGAGAGATTTCAGCACCATTGCTGCACCTCTCAATGAGCTTACAAAGAAAGATGTGCCTTTTCTTTGGGGTACCGCACAGGAAGAAGCCTTCTCCGTATTGAAAGATAAGTTGACACATGCTCCTTTACTCCAACTTCCTGATTTTAATAAAACTTTTGAGCTTGAATGTGATGCTAGTGGAATTGGATTAGGAGGTGTGTTATTACAAGATGGCAAACCTGTTGCATACTTTTCTGAAAAATTGAGTGGGCCTAGTCTGAATTATTCTACTTATGATAAAGAATTATATGCTCTTGTTCGGACTTTAGAAACATGGCAACATTATTTATGGCCCAAAGAATTTGTTATACATTCTGATCATGAATCTTTGAAACATATTAAAAGTCAAGCTAAACTGAATCGTAGACATGCTAAATGGGTTGAATTCATTGAGACTTTCCCTTATGTCATTAAACACAAGAAGGGAAAAGAAAATGTTATTGCTGATGCATTGTCTCGTCGCTATACTATGCTTTCACAACTTGACTTCAAAATATTTGGTTTGGAGACCATCAAAGATCAATATGTGCATGATGCTGATTTTAAAGATGTAATGCAGAATTGTAAAGAAGGAAGAATGTGGAACAAGTTTGTTGTTAACGAAGGATTTGTGTTTCGTGCTAACAAGCTATGCATTCCAGCTAGCTCCGTTCGTCTTTTGTTGTTGCAGGAGGCGCATGGAGGAGGATTAATGGGACACTTTGGCGTGAAGAAGACGGAGGACGTACTTGCTACACATTTCTTTTGGCCAAAGATGAGACGGGATGTTGAGCGTTTTATTGCTTGCTGCACTACATGTCAAAAAGCTTAGTCACGACTCAATCCTCATGGTTTATATATGCCTTTGCCTGTACCTAGTGTTCCTTGGGAGGATATATCTATGGACTTTGTTTTAGGTTTACCTCGAACAAAGAAGGGGAGGGATAGCATATTTGTTGTCGTGGATAGATTCTCGAAAATGGCACACTTTATACCATGTCATAAAAGCGATGATGCTGTTAATGTTGCTGATTTGTTCTTTCGTGAAATTATTCGCTTGCATGGTGTGCCAAATACTATTGTTTCAGATCGTGATACTAAATTTCTTAGCCACTTTTGGAGATGTTTATGGGCTAAGTTGGGGACTAAACTGCTTTTTAGTACTACTTGTCACCCCCAAACTGATGGACAAACTGAAGTAGTCAATAGAACGTTGTCTACTATGCTTAGGGCTGTTTTGAAGAATAATAAGAAAATGTGGGAGGAATGTGAAGATGATTTTATGGATAGATTTTGGGGAGGATTAAACCGTGATATTCAAGAGATACTAATTCATGAAGAGTGTTATCCTATGGACCATTTGTTTTATCTTGCTTGCAAAGCTGAACAGGAAATAAAATGACGTGTTGGCCACGAGGAGAACAAGCGCACGGTGCACATTCCAAGAGTTGATATGATTGTTCCTTCAACTACTAGGCATACTATGAGAACCACATCCGTTGTTGTCAGGAGTACATCACCTCCACCATGTGACACATCGCCCCCGAGAGTGGCTACATCATCTGAGTTGATCATAAGAGGTAATGAAAAAGGTACTGATCTTCCATCTCTACATGAGAATGATGAATGCCTTGTCAATTTGAATGCACCATCTGATGAGCTACCCACTACTTTGATCACACCACCTATTTTAGAGGACTACGTTGATAATTTGACTTTGCCATGTGATCAAACAACTAAAATACCAACAATTTTGAGTGCACCCATTGAATTAACTATTGATGCAAAAGAACCAATGTTTAATCATTTTGATATGACCTCTAATCTTGGTGATGATTCTGTGTTGAATGACTTATTGCATGTTTGCTTATTTAAGCATGTTGTAGCATGTAAATTTGATGCAAGTAAGGTTTATTCACCAACGTTGGGATGGTTTAATGATGAACATTGTCAATCTTTTGAAATGAATAAGAGCTTCACTTATATGTGCAAACTGAGTTGCAATATTTTCATGCCTTCTACTTCTTGTGCTAATTTTTTGGCTTTAGATTTTATGAACTATGCAAGTTACTCATCTATTCATGTGTCATATATGCAAAAATCAAGGGAAGTAAAAATGGATGACATATACATATACAACATGTACACCATGTCTCTTTTGTTAGCCACATTTCAGATTAAGCAACGCCGAGGACGGCTTTATTTTCAAGAAGGGGAGGATGATGAGGACATGACTACCTTGGATATGACCAAAAATATTGCATATATGCATATTTGTCAGGTGATTTCTAGTGCAAACTATTCAATAATCTATTTATGTTATCCAGAACAAAAATACTTCACACACTTTTGTGTTTTGTCTAATTGCAGGTGTATGGGACATTTGTACAATCCACATATGATGATAAGGAAGAAAGAGATGTTTATTTGCTGTCCAAAAAGTTCTCTCACGTCACTTTTGGCCCAAGAGAAGATAGAGTCCAAGTCTCTCACGTTCTGGATTCAGATTCGGACTGCACAGACACACCTGACTCAAAACGCACACAAGTTTTTCATACGGACTCCGAATTGGGTGATTCTTTTTTTGTTGGAAACTAAATTTCGTGCACTTTCCAACCCAATTGGAATCACCTTCAAATTCGTCCGGAGCGTTGAGTTGTGCACGAAACAATCTGATGCTGCAGCAGAATCCGAGTCAAACTACAAGTCCAAAGGTGTTACATCACCTCCACTTGGGCCCATTGGCCTTGTACGACCTAGATTTAGTTTTAGGCTGCCTTGGGACGTCCTCCCACCTCCTTGGCCGCCACCCCTTGCTCCTATATAAGTAGATCCATCTAGTAGCTTTTCCTTGGGATTTGTTTAGTTAAAAGTTAGCCATTGCAACTTCGTGTACTTCGTTTGTGTCCAACGACCAGACCAAGACCGCTTACGGATCCCCACCTTTATCAATACTTCATATATACTCGCAATATTCAGATTGCTTTTATCATATTCTTGCTTGTTCTTCGATTGCTTGCAGGAATAGACCTTCGTGGTCAGGTTGATTGTGCTCCAGCGTGGTCAATAACCTTTCGGAGTTGGTTTAGCGATTGCTAAGGCGCAACGTCGTGCACGTTTGTAGTCGGATCGTCAAAGTCATCTTCACCAAATCGATAGTTATCATCTCATCGAAAGATCGGGACACCCCCGCCTCTATAAAGTGGTATCAGTTTTCAGGTTGCTCGGTGAGATTTTACAGTTTTTCATAGTTTAGATCGCATCTGTCATTCATACCTACAGTCCATGAAAAAGCCATAAAAAACAGTTAGATCTGTTCATCATTTATCCAAGCCAGTCCGAGCCTTTGCAATTTTCTATTCATTGCTTGCATAGTTGAATTATCGGTTGCATCGTCGTGTTAGTTGCTGGTCTTAGTGTCTAGTTCCTTTAGAGTTTCAAGTTCTGTTCACATTAGTCACGCCGCCGCTGCATCATTATCCCTTCCGCTGTCCACCATTCCATCCATTAATTTCCACCACGTGCTACGCACTGTTCATTGTCATAATCATAGTTGAGGTCATTCACATCTTCGCCTGATCCAATCTGCATCTTATCTAGTTTGTCTTGGAAAGAGGGAGAAAAAAAAGATAGAGGAAAAAAAGAGAGGAAAAAAAAGAAAAAGTGACACATCGCCCCCGAGAGTGGCTACATCATCTGAGTTGATCATAAGAGGTAATGACAAAGGTACTGATCCTCCATCTCTACATGAGAATGATGAATGCCTTGTCAATTTGAATGCACCATCTGATGAGCTACCCACTACTTTGATCACACCACCTATTTTAGAGGAGTACGTTGATAATTTGACTTTGCCATGTGATCAAACAACTGAAATACCAACAATTTTGAGTGCACCCATTGAATTAACTATTGATGCAAAAGAACCAATGTTTAATCATTTTGATATGACCTCTAATCTTGGTGATGATTCTGTGTTGAATGACTTATTGCATGTTTGCTTATTTAAGCATGTTGTAGCATGTAAATTTGATGCAAGTACGGTTTATTCACCAATGTTGGGATGGTTTAATGATGAACATTGTCAATCTTTTGAAATGAATAAGAGCTTCACTTATATGTGCAAACTGAGTTGCAATATTTTCATGCCTTCTACTTCTTGTGCTAATTTTTTGGCTTTAGATTTTATGAACTATGCAAGTTACTCATCTATTCAAGTGTCATATATGCAAAAATCAAGGGAAGTAAAAATGGATGACATATACATATACAACATGTACACCTTGTCTCTTTTGTTAGCCACATTTCAGATTAAGCAACGCCGAGGACGGCTTTATTTTCAAGAAGGGGAGGATGATGAGGACATGAATACCTTGGATATGACCAAAAATATTGCATATATGCATATTTGTCAGGTGATTTCTAGTGCAAACTATTCAATAATATATTTATGTTATCCAGAACAAAAATACTTCACACACTTTTGTGTTTTGTCTAATTGCAGGTGTATGGGATATTTGTACAATCCACATATGAAGATAAGGAAGAAAGAGATGTTTATTTGCTGTCCAAAAAGTTCTCTCACGTCACTTTTGGCCCAAGAGAAGATAGAGTCCAAGTCTCTCACGTTCTGGATTCAGATTCGGACTGCACAGACACACCTGACTCAAAACGCACACAAGTTTTTCATACGGACTCCGAATTGGGTGATCCAAGTCTCTCATGTTTATTTGAGTCAGGTATGTCTGTGCAGTCCGAATCTGAATCCAGAACGTGAGAGACTTGGACTCTATCTTCTCTTGGGCCAAAAGTGACGTGAGAGAACTTTTTGGACAGCAAATAAACATCTCTTTCTTCCTTATCTTCATATGTGGATTGTACAAATGTCCCATACACCTGCAATTAGACAAAACACAAAAGTGTATGAAGTATTTTTGTTCTGGATAACATAAATAGATTATTGAATAGTTTGCACTAGAAATCACCTGACAAATATGCATATATGCAATATTTTTGGTCATATCCAAGGTAGTCATGTCCTCATCAACACCTTTGCCTCTATCAGGTTCTCATGCTATCAACCCAAAATTAACCAATTCCCACGGCAATGCACGAGGCATCCTCTAGTTACTTGAATGCCCACAATCACAACAAACAAATCCAAATTTGTCTAAAATACTGAAATAACAGATCATAGAGAAGAAGTCACAGAACACACAAAGTGAAGAAGTGTTCAGACATGGTTTTATTTAGTGATTTGTGGAGCTTTTAGTTGAACTGCCCATTGCCAAGTCAAAGTACTACGAATTAACTAGAAAAACAATGCACTCAGGTTTGCTAATAACCATCACTGTGATGTTTAAAGACCAGAGATCGTTCAATCCAAAAAATATATACTTAACAATTCAAACTCGTCACCAACTCATAACCTACCATAGACTATGGCACTATACAATGATCACCTGTATACTGACATCCACAAACTAAGAAAATGTCAGACTCCATCCAGAACTTATCTAACCTAACAAAACCAACTGCTTTCTTTTGATTCACATTCACTTTGCGTTGGTGAGCAGCCTCAAGACGTTGCGCATCTTCGGCCGAGCATCGGGAGAGAAAGTAACACATGAGAGCGCAATATTGAGGACCGACGGCATCTGGCTGTGAACACCAAGTGAAGTTCTTGAGACCCTGGTGTCAAGGACCTGCTCCTTTTTCTCAGGCCTAGCTGAAATACTGAGAGCCCACTTGGCTAGCTCCATGCCATCACTGACAGATGGTTTCCCTGTTAAGAGCTCTAGTAAAATGACTCCAAAGCTATAAACGTTCCCAGCCATCGTCAACCTCATAGTGTATGCATACTCTGCAATCAAAATTCGGTGATATTGGTGTTAGTACATGTGAACTTTTCTGAATTACTGAAATATAACTGAACCAAAAATTGCAAGATTGTCGTGGGGGCTTGGGCACCGGTTGAGAAGCTAGTTTGCCTCAGAGCAGTTATCTGTTTGAACTATTATTTTCCCTGCTGAGACCCTTTAGTTTGGATGGCAGCTTTCAACATAACACTATAAGGCATGGGCTTGAGTGTCTAAATTAAGCGAGTGAAAGAGGAAGCATTCCATTGGAACACTTCAGGAAACAAGATGATAGTTCAAGTGCTGAACAATGGGGAAGATGGAATTTGGTGCTAATATTCACGCATATTTGCAATCAAGCACATTAAGAAAAATTTCTGCAAACAAGAAATAGATGACATGAAGTGTTTGTAAATGAAAAATAGCAGAAAATATTCATTTCTCAAAAAAAATCAACAAGTTGACTATTGCTGCTCAAACTGAATCAGAATATGAGGATTCGTGTTTTACCTGGTGGAATATAGCCA
Source organism: Triticum dicoccoides (assembly GCF_002162155.2). Lineage (NCBI taxonomy): Eukaryota > Viridiplantae > Streptophyta > Magnoliopsida > Poales > Poaceae > Triticum > Triticum dicoccoides. The sequence continues at coordinate 118,655 of NW_021302234.1, forward strand.
ACTATGCCAGCAATGGTTGAAAGGCTCCCACTACTTTTAGAAGGATCGATAATTTTGTAAAGCTCAATATCTCCAATCTGAGGCTCATTTGTTGACTTCAAGTGGATAGTCCTCGTCGACAGATTAAGAAGCAGAACCGGCTGAGTGCGCCCATGAAGAAGGTCAGCCCTTGGGCCACCCCCAAAGCAATGCTATACCATGATGTCCAGTCCAGAACATGTGACCTCCCATCATGCAGTAAGTCGAACACCGTGCCCTTGTACACATGCTCATAGAGGAGGTACACATTGTCTTCTGTCAAGACATAAGCCAATGGCACCATGACACTGGAATTGCTTAGCTTGCCAAGAACCTCAAGCTCATGGCCGAATTTCTCTTGGCTACCAACCTGGAATATCTTGTCACTCCAATCAAGCTTTTTCGCAGAGTAGATTGATCCATTTGGCATCATGGCCTTGTAGTAGGTGCAAAAATCTTGTCTTCAGGAATATGTTGTTGGGATTGGAGACTGCTTTCATTGCATACGTAAAGTCAATTCCGGAGGTGTGCACACTGCTCATTGTTATGAAGTGGCCGTCAATGACTTGACACACACCCACTTCAGTTGATGGTCCTTCGTCTTCCACACGATAAATCCTCTTGGGCAATGCGAGCATAATAATAGCAGCCAGCAAACAGATCCAACAAGAGAACTGACAATAGCAACAATAATCACAACAGTATGTGTCCTTGTCTTCCCACTAGTAGGAGCGTCATTACTGTTTTCCCTGTCATTTGCAAGATCAGGATTTCCACTGCTATCAATAGTCATGCTAGAACAGAATGCAGGAAGGGGCCCAGATAGGTGATTATAAGATAGCACCAACTGTGTCAAGCTCTGCAGACCTTCAAGTGAGGATGGCACTGGACCAGACAAGTTGTTGTATGAAAGGTCAAGGATCTCTAAATCTTTTACAATACCGATATTTGAAGGAATAGATCCACTAAGATGGTTGTGACTAAGATTGAGAACTGCGCTCAAGCTGGTCGGCATTGTTGGGATGGTACCAGTGAGGGAATTATTTGCCAGATTGAGTTCAATTAGAGACTGCAATGAACTGACTGAAACTGGAATGGCACTGCTGATCTTGTTCCCTTGAAAATTCAAGTTGGAAAGCTTTGGAAGGTTGAAAATTCCCATTGGTATCTCTCCAGTGAATAAATTCATACTAAGATTCAAGGTGCTCAGATTTGTTAAATCAGAAAATGTACTTGGGATAGGTCCCCTGAGATTGTTCATTTGAAGCTTCAGAACTACGAGCTTGTCAAGGTTACTAATTGCATCAGGTACTTGCCCCTGAAGATTGTTCGATGCCCGATTCAACAAGGACAAGTTCCTGCATCTTCCAAGCTCTGAAGAGATATTTCCCATCAAGTGATTGTTGTCCAATTCAAGATAAGCCAAGGCCAAGGCATCACTGATGGTGTCCGGGATGGTCCCTTTGAGCTTGTTATCACCAAGCCTCAAGCAGTAGAGCTTTGAAGATAAGTTCCTAGGAATTGGTCCTTGAAGGTAATTGCTGGAGAGATCAACAGTATCCAATCCTACAGGAGCGAGGAGATCAGAGGGTATCTCCCCACTCAGACCATTGTAACTCAAATCCAACATCTTCACATGCTTTGTAATACCACTGGGCATAGAACCAGTAAAATTGTTCTGATTAGTCGCAAATCGAGTGAGCGTCGCGACATTCGACAAGCTCGCCGGTATTGTTCCAGTCAGGTTATTACCAGAAAGGATTAAGGTCTTGAGCTTGGGCAGCTTCCGGAACTCATCAACGACATCACCGGTGAGACTGTTCTGACTAAGATCCAACAGAGTGAGGTTTGCATAACTGAACAGGCTACTTGGAATTGAATCATTGAAACTATTACGAGACAACACTAACTCCTCCATAGAGCTAGCCATTCTTAGAGGGATAGCACCAACCAAATGATTGGAGCTGAGGTTCAGGCTCCACAACCTAGGCATAACAATCAAATGGGTGGTCACAGTTCCAGTGAAGGAATTGAAGGAGAGATCAAGAACCTCGAGATGAGAGAAATCGGAGAGACCGCTTAGTCGCCCAACTAGACGGTTGCTGCGGAAATTCAGCACCCGTAACCCGGCAGTCATGGGGTAACGAGAGAAATGGACCGTCAAATTGGTGAAGTAATTCTTGGAGAGATCGAGGGACTGTAAGGTGTCGAGAGAGCATAAGGAGGCAAAGAGCGTGGGGATATGGAGCAGCCAGATAAATCGACTTCGGTCACCACCGAGAAGGAACTGGAGTTAGAAGGGGAGAAACCGATTCCTCTCCATAGGCATGGATTGGAGACGGTTGTGTTCCACCTGGCTGAGCCCACAGAGTGCGAGAGATCCCTCATGATGGATTCCTACGTGCTGTTTAGAGGAAGGCACGGGTTGCCGGCGGCGGTAGCGGCGGCGGACACATGGAGGAACAAGAAGGTGAAGAAGGAGAAGAGCGGTAGCGGCCCCGAGAAGCCATGGGTAGAGGAGCAGGAACAGTACCTCTTCCTATCCCCCATGGACGGCGATCCTCGGCCTTTTCTCTTGATTCAGTTGGCTCCCTGCTGATCTTACCCAGTTGGAGCAATAGGAAAAAGGGACTCCTCTAGGTTTCGGGTTTCTCGACGGCCATGGCTGTGTGGTGCTCCTGCCCTCGGGTTTTGGTCGGCATTTAAGGATTCGAGACGAGTGTTGTAGAGAGGGAAAGGGAAGACTGCAGTTGTCCAGTCTTGCGAGAATGGAATGGGGGTCTGTGGGATCTTCTCTGTTTGGGTCCAGAGTTGACTGACTGACTGACTGGCGTATTTGGTGGGGTGACCAAAACCTGAGTTTTATTTTTAGAAAAAACCCGGAACCTCAACTGAGATTTTTTTAGCGTATGCTCATACATACGCACATACACTTATCTATATGAACGTACGCACACCATACTCCTATGAGCACCTCCGAGAAACGCAACCAACACAACATTTGTGATTGATGAAGTCGCCATAGACGCCTTCATAGTCCACATTAACGTCTTCTTTCACTGAACGCACATCGCCGGAGCTAAGAACTTTGTTATATGCGATTTCTCGGTTGGATTTGCAGTTTTGCATGCCAAAATCTGAGGGCCAATCATGAACGCTAAGTTCCACATGAAATTTAATAAACAGTTCATACAGTTGTGAAATGCGAACAAGATTATTGGAACAAATGAGCTAGTATGTGGAGTATGGACCATGGACCATAGGAAAAGGACGCATGACGTGTTGGAACTTGGAAAATGGAAGACGATCTTAACCAATCAAACACATTTTGGTTTGGCTCTACCTGGAAACAATTCTCATTCGGGAAGTGAGAGGTGGAAACCATGTTTAACCTCTTTTCTTTTGTCCACAAAAAAGGATCACTGTCAAAATCAGAGAGAATAGAAAACACAAACTCTGCCAAACACGCTCTAGGCTCTAGCTAACTCCATAAAATGAATCAATAACTAGCTAAATGCTGGTGAAAGAAAAGAAATTCTTCGTATGTGATGTGATTGTTCCAAAATTCCAGTGATCTACTACATCCCAACAACAACACCTGAAAAGAGAATGCAAAAGTAAATAAGAGCATTTACAGTCGAATTTGCCAAATCCGACACCCTACACGCTCGTGGACGCGCCCGGGCAGTTCCCAAATCAGCGTGTTCACAGTTGCGCTTTTCATATCCGGCATTCCATATCCATACAAAACCAAACAACGTACTACATAGATCATCAAATGGCCAAATTCAAGACCAAGAGGACATATAAACTGATAACAAACAGATATAAATTACATATAAACATCACCAAAAGTGAATCACAGTTCAATCGCCCGGCAAATTCTAACTGGATAGTACTATGTGCTGGCTTATAGAAACAGGAAGAGGGTCCACCTTCACCACTTCCTCGCCGGTCCTTTGCCCTTCCGGATGCCGGGCTGCTGTAGTCATTCGCGACAAGTGATGAGTCATCGCCGGAGCCGTTGTTGTCCGAGCCGTCATCCTAGGAGGAGGAAGAGGAGATGATGATGTAGCGCTTCAAGCGCCGAATAATGCGGCGTTGCTTCTGCTTGAGCTTGGCCACCCTAGCCGCCTCTGCTGCCTCCCACTCAGACTGCTCAATGTCGAGCCGGAGCGCCTTGGGGTTGATCTTTCGGAGCCATCGGGCGTCTGTCTCCGCTGTCGTAAGTGACTCGTGGTACACCCACTGAAGGAGATGGTCCTCCTCATCGGGCACCGCCGGCATCACGCTGCGGCGGTGGGAAGACTACGGAGCTGCGCCCAACGCTGCCGTCCTCTCCCTTGCCTTCTGCCTCTCTGATGAGGACATCAATACCATTGTTACACCCACAGCCCCTACTGCTACATATACGGGACCAATTACTAGAGCTCGCGCACGCCAATTAAATTATCAGGTACTTTCGTTTCTTGGTAATGATTCTAATGTTCATGAGAATATGATGCTGCCTAAATTGGATACATTTGTTTTGCTTACAAATGAAGGGCCTAGCTTGGAGAAGGATGAACATTGGAGCAAGAACAAGCATGGAGATGATGCCATGCGCAAGGGGAACAAGAACGGAGTTACAAGTGATGATTTCAGGACTTTGAAGCCACCATAATGGGTGCATGAAGCCTTGGACGAAATATACAAGATGCCACTTCATAAATTTCGTCTCGAGGCTATTATAGGTGCTGCGTCACCTTTTTATTGGGCCAGGCCCATGTAATTTCGAAATACATAAGTATAGGCTATTTTTAGAGTCCGTATGTGTGGGGAAACAAGAGATAGGGTTGATTTCGGACCCCTCCACCAAGGGCCACGAAATTCCCCCTCTCTTCCTCCATATATACAGCCCTTAGGGCACCGTTTAGACTTCGGGTTTTGTTTAGATTAAAGTTCGCCATAGCTGCAACTTCGCGTACTTCGTTTGTGTTCAACGACCAGACAAAGGCGTCACAGAACCCCACCTTGATCAATAAAGCTTTCATCTTATATTCGCAATATCCAGATTGCAATCTCAGTTTCTTGCTTGTTCTTCGTTTGCTTGCAGGAAACAGACCCTCGTGGTCAGGTTGATCGTGCTCCGGCGTGGTCAATAACCTCTCGGAGTTGGTTTAGCGATTGCTAAGGCGCGACGTCCTTGCACGTTCGTAGTCGGATCGTCAAAGTCGACTGCCACCAAAGCGATATCCATCATCTCATCGAAAGACGGGACACCTTTGCCTCTATCAAGTGGTATCAGATTTCCAGGTTGCTCGGTGAGATTTTACAGTTTTTCGTAGTTTAGATCGAGTCTGTTCTTCATACCTATAGTCCACGAAAAAGCCACAAAAAAAATTAGGGTTAGTTCATCATATCCGAACCAATCTGAGCCTTTGCATAATCTTTTTAGGGTTTTGCTTTGTTGAATTTGCGGTTGCATCGTCGTGTCTAGTTGCTGGTCTTAGAGTCTAGTCTTTTAGAGTTTCGAGTTCTGGTCATAAATTGTCACGTCGCCGCCGCACCATCATCATCACCCCTGCCATCTACCACCACCGCTTATCCGCCACCGCTTCGAATCCCTATCCATATACCACCACAGCTGTCATATACCACCACTGCTGCCATCTACCACCATATATCCACCACCAATCCGAGTTCTTGTCATATTAGGTTTGTTTTCGAGATCCATCTAGATTCCGATTCGTGTTTCCTTGCCGGAGTAGGTTTCAGAAGAAAAAAAGAGTCCGGAAACCACGCTCCGTTTAGGCCCAAATTTTTTTGAAAACGCTCGAAAAAATTTCTGGCTATCCTATTTTTAGGTGTTTCTGAGTGTTTTGAGACAGGTGCCATTATAGGAAGTTTTTTTTGACCCGTTTCCAGTTTTTGGGTCCGGGCAGTCGAAAAAAAAAATTGGTCAAAAAAATTTCGTGCCCATCCTGTCAGTTTGAGCTAGGAAGAGTTTTGAGACACTCGCCATTATAGTGATTTTTCGCAAAAAAAAGCAGCGCAAAAAAAAAGTTTAGTTGCTCAAAACTGTTGCTAACCAACTCGTGTTTCCAGAGTGTGCTTTTCCCTTGTTTACGTGCCGCGCCGTGATTTTGTTGGTGTTCTAGGCTCGCGTCTCTAGCACAGTCTAGCCTAGGACCAGCACAGTACCGTCGTTGAGCGTTTATTCAACTTTGCATCTCTGAATTGATTATTGCTGACCCTTTTTGCTACCATATTATAAGCCTTCCCAGCTCCACATACATCTACGTCGTGCGTTTGACTCTCCCTGGTAATTGCTCTATCCAAGCTTTGAGAGTTTTTGACTACAACGGTTGCCGATCACCGCCTGCTGCTGGGTAAGAACTGGTAAGAATTTGAGATTTGCTTGACGGATTTGTGACACCCACCACCACCTCTTGTTAGTAGTCTGTAGGATCATATTCTTGTGTGTTTCTATTGCTGCTAACCATGCCAGGATCACAAGCCGACGAGACTGACTGGGAGAACATGACGAATAAGGATTTGCATGATAAATTTCAGCAAATGATGAGTGGACAGGTGCAAGACGTGCTAAACAGATTTGAAGAGGCCATGGAGAAGATAGATGGCATGGAGAAGACGTTCGAAACAAAGCTCGATGACAAGTTTAATGAATTGCTCGCGCGTCTTCCACCACCACCACCCGCTGCACCTAACGCACCTCTCCAACAACAACAACAACGACTACCTCCACGTCGCGAAATAGACCTCCGCCGAGCGAGCCGTGTTCCTCTTGCGTTTGGCCAAACTGTTGGTGCTGCTGTTGATACTTCTGTGGCTCCTGCTGCTGATGCGGAGGAGGATGATTATGTGGGAGATTACGAGGATGAGGTTGCTCAAAATCAGAACTACGTGCAACCACCAGCACCACCACCAGCAGGTCGACCTCAGGTATATATTCGTAATGGTAGGCCTGCACCACCACCTCAGGTACGAGATGATGTCCATATTCCTAAACTGAAATTGAATATTCCACCATTTGAGGGTAGATATGTTCCTGATATATATCTTACTTGGGAGTTAGAAACTGAACAACGTTTTACATGTTTACAATATCTCGTGGAGAGACGGGTTGCTGCTGCTGTTTGTGCTTTCACTAGTTTTGCATGTGTCTGGTGGTCTGAACATTGTAGATTATATCCTATTCCAACTACTTGGGCTGCTTTGAAAACCGCTATGCGTACGCGTTGGGTTCCACCATATTATCAACGTGAATTGCTTCAAAAATTGCAGCGTTTAAGACTAGGAAAAAATTCTGTAGAAGAATATTATCAGGAATTACAAACTGGCATGATTCGATGTGGTATTGTTGAGGAGAATGAAGCTATGCTTGCACGTTTTCCGAGTGGGTTAAATAGAGAGATTCAGACCATTCTAGACTATAAGGAGTATACTAATATCACTCGTTTATTCCATCTTGCTTGTAAAGCTGAACGTGAAGTGCAGGATCGACAAGCATTGGCGCGAACTAACTTTTCTGCAGGCCGGCCTTCATCATGGACACCACGTGCATCTTCTACTTCAACTGCACCAGCACCTCCATCCGGTGCCACTTCCAGCCGTGATACAAGAAAACAGGCACAACCACCATTATCTGCCAAGAGCGCACCTGCGGGGCCTGCACAGCGTTCTTCTTCTTCCATGGCATCAACAGGGCACACAAGTGATATTATTTGTCGTCGTTGTAAGGGAGGAGGTCATTATGCGAGAGAATGCAAATCTCCACGTGTGATGATTGCTACCACGGATGGTGGATATGAGTCTGCTAGTGACTATGATGAGGAGACTTTGGCTCTTATTACACGTGAAGAACATGGTGGAGATGATTCTGATCATGAGACGCAATACATGGCTCCTGAAGACGCTGACAGGTATGAATGTTTAGTTGCTCAACATGTTTTGAGTGTGCAGATCACACAAGCTGAGCAAAATCAGAGGCACAATTTGTTCCATACCAAGGGAGTTGTGAAGGAACGTTCTGTGCGCGTCATAATAGACGGAGGGAGCTGCAACAACTTGGCTAGCATGGAGATGGTGGAGAAGCTTTCTCTCACCACAAGACCACATCCACATCCTTACTACATCCAATGGTTCAACAACAGCGGCAAGGTTAAGGTAACACATACTGTTCGTGTGCATTTTAGTATCTCTACATATGCTGATTATGTTGATTGTGATGTGGTACCTATGCAAGCATGTTCCTTATTACTTGGTAGACCATGGCAATTTGATAAAAATTCTGTACACCATGGTAGAAACAATCACTATACTCTTGTTCATAAGGATAAAAATATTACTTTGCTTCCTATGACTCCTGATTCCATTTTGAAAGATGATATTAATAGAGCTAATAAAGCAAAACAAGAGAAGAATAAGAGCGAAAATCAGATTGTGGCAAAAGAATTTGAGCAACAAATGAAGCCTAATAATAAACCATCTAGTGTTGCTTCTGAAATTAAATTGAAAAGTGCATGTTTATTTGCCACCAAATCTGATATTGATGAGCTAGATTTTAGCAAATCTGTTTGCTATGCTTTTGTGTGCAAAGAGGCATTATTTTCATTCGAGACGTGCCTTCCTCTTTGCCTCCTGCTGTCACTAACATTTTGCAGGAGTTCGCTGACGTTTTTCCACAAGACGTGCCACCGGGATTACCGCCTATTCGAGGGATTGAGCATCAGATTGACTTAATTCCCGGTGCTTCACTGCCAAACCGTGCACCATACCGTACCAATCCAGAGGAGACGAAGGAGATTATGCGTCAAGTACAAGAGCTTCTCGACAAAGGTTATATACGCGAATCCCTTAGTGATAGAGACGGGGGTGTCCCAATCTTTCGATGAGATGATAACTATCGATTTGGTGAAGATGACTTTGACGATCCGACTACAAACGTGCACGACATTGCGCCTTAGCAATCGCTAAACCAACTCCGAAAGGTTATTGACCACGCTGGAGCACAATCAACCTGACCACGAAGGTCTATTCCTGCAAGCAATCGAAGAACAAGCAAGAATATGATAAAAGCAATCTGAATATTGCGAGTATATATGAAGTATTGATAAAGGTGGGGATCCGTAAGCGGTCTTGGTCTGGTCGTTGGACACAAACGAAGTACAGAAAGTTGCAATGGCTAACTTTTAACTAAACAAATCCCAAGGAAAAGCTACTAGATGGATCTACTTAGATAGGAGCAAGGGGTGGCGGCCAAGGAGGTGGGAGGACGTCCCAAGGCAGCCTAAAACTAAATCTAGGTCGTACAAGGCCAATGGGCCCAAGTGGAGGTGATGTAACACCTTTGGACTTGTAGTTTGACTCGGATTCTGCTGCAGCATCTGATTGTTTCGTCCACAACTCAACGCTCCGGACGAATTTGAAGGTGATTCCAATTGGGTTGGAAAGTGCACAAAATCTAGTTTCCAACAAAAAAAATCACCCAATTCGGAGTCCGTATGAAAAACTTGTGTCCGTTTTGAGTCAGGTGTGTCTGTGCAGTCCGAATCTGAATCCAGAACGTGAGAGACTTGGACTCTATCTTCTCTTGGGCCAAAAGTGACGTGAGAGAACTTTTTGGACAGCAAATAAACATCTCTTTCTTCCTTATCTTCATATGTGGATTGTACAAATGTCCCATACACCTGCAATTAGACAAAACACAAAAGTGTGTGAAGTATTTTTGTTCTGGATAACATAAATAGATTATTGAATAGTTTGCACTAGAAATCACCTGACAAATATGCATATATGCAATATTTTTGGTCATATCCAAGGTAGTCATGTCCTCATCATCCTCCCCTTCTTGAAAATAAAGCCGTCCTCGGCGTTGCTTAATCTGAAATGTGGCTAACAAAAGAGACAAGGTGCACATGTTGTATATGTACATGTCATCCATTTTTACTTCCCTTGATTTTTGCATATATGACACATGAATAGATGAGTAACTTGCATAGTTCATAAAATCTAAAGCCAAAAAATTAGCACAAGAAGTAGAAGGCATGAAAATATTGCAATTCAGTTTGCACATATAAGTGAAGCTCTTATTCATTTCAAAAGATTGACAATGTTCATCATTAAACCATCCCAACATTGGTGAATAAACCTTACTTGCATCAAATTTACATGCTACAACATGCTTAAATAAGCAAACATGCAATAAGTCATTCAACACAGAATCATCACCAAGATTACAGGTCATATCAAAATGATTAAATATTGGTTCTTTGCATCAATAGTTAATTCAATGGGTGCACTCAAAATTGTTGGTATTTCAGTTGTTTGATCACATGGCAAAGTCAAATTATCAACGTAGTCCTCTAAAATAGGTGGTGTGATCAAAGTAGTGGGTAGCTCATCAGATGGTGCATTCAAATTGACAAGGCATTCATCATTCTCATGTAGAGATGGAAGATCAGTACCTTTGTCATTACCTCTTATGATCAACTCAGATGATGTAGCCACTCTCGGGGGCGATGTGTCACATGGTGGAGGTGATGTAGTCCTGACAACAACGGATGTGGTTGTCATAGTATGCCTAGTAGTTGAAGGAACAATCATATCAACTCTTGGAATGTGCACCGTGCGCTTGTTCTCCTCGTGGCTAACACGTCGTTTTATTTCATGTTCAGCTTTGCAAGCAAGATGAAACAAATGGTCCATAGGATAACACTCTTCATGAATTAGTATCTCTTGAATATCACGGTTTAATCCTCCCCAAAATCTATCCATAAAATCATCTTCACTTTCTTCTAAAGAGGAATGCAACAAGGTAGTTTGTAAATCATCATAATATTTTGTTACAGTTTCACTACCTTGTTTTAAGTGTTGCAACTTCTTAATCATGTCACGAGTATAATAAGCAGGGACGAAAGTATGTCGCATGGCAAGTTTCAAATCATCCCAAGTAGTAGGTATATAATCAGGGTGTAACCGACAATATTCACTCCACCAAACCAAAGCATAACCAGTGAAAGAACCAACCGCAACCTTAACCTTTTTATGTTCATTGAAATTATGGGAAGCAAATATATTTTTTATGTCGAACTCCCATTCAATATATAAAGCAGGTTTAAAACGGCCATTAAATGGTGGTATAAATACATTAACCTGATCATGTGCATTTGGATGTTTGTGCACCTCTCGTGACGGTTGTGGTATTTGCAAAGGTGGTGGCACGTCTCCCGCGATCGACAAAGCCCATGAATTGACTCTGCATCCCGTCTTTCGTTGAGATGATGGATATCGCTTTGGTGGAAGTTGACTTTGACGATCCGACTACGAACGTGCGAGGACGTCGCGCCTTAGCAATCGCTAAACCAACTCCGAGAGGTTATTGACCACGCTGGAGCACGATCAACCTGACCACGAGGGTCTATTTCCTGCGAGCAAACGAAGAACAAGCAAGAAACTAAGATTGCAATCTGGATATTGCGAATATAAGATGAAAGCTTTATTGATCAAGGTGGGGTTCTGTGACGCCTTTGTCTGGTCGTTGAACACAAACGAAGTACGCGAAGTTGCAGCTATGGCGAACTTTTAATCTAAACAAAACCCAAAGTCTAAACGATGCCCTAAGGGCTGTATATATGGAGGAAGAGGGGGGAATTTCGTGGCCCTTGGTGGAGGGGTCCGAAATCAACCCTATCTCTTGTTTCCCCACACATACGGACTCTAAAAATAGCCTATACTTATGTATTTCGAAATTACATGGGCCTGGCCCAATAATAAGGTGACGCAGCACCTAAAATAGCCTCGGGACAAAATTTATGAAGTGGCATCTTGTATATTTCGTCCAAGGCTTCATGCACCCATTATGGTGGCTTCAAAGTCCTGAAATCATCACTTGTAACTCCGTTCTAGTTCCCCTTGCGCATGCCATCATCTCCATGCTTGTTCTTGCTCCAATGTTCATCCTTCTCCAAGCTAGGCCCTTCATTTGTAAGCAAAACAAATGTATCCAATTTAGGCAGCATCATATTCTCATGAACATTAGAATCATTACCAAGAAACGAAAGTACCTGGTAATTTAGTTGGCGTGCACGAGCTCTAGTAATTGGTCCAGTATGTATAGCAGCAGGGGCTGTGGGTGTAACAATTGTATTGATGTCCTCATCATCCTCCCCTTCTTGAAATGAAGTCGTCCTCGACGGAAGTTCATCTTCCTCACCCAAATAAGGCTTCAAATCTGCAATGTTAAAAGTGGGACTAACCCCAAAATCTGCAGGCAGCTCAAGTTTATATGCATTATCATTTATTTTCTCTAACACCTTAAAGGGACCATCAGCACGTGGCATTAACTTTCATTTGCGCAAATCAGGAAATCTATCCTTACGCAAATGTAACCAAACAAGATCTCCAGGTGCAAACACAACATGTTTTCTACCCTTATCTCCAGCAAGTTTATATTTAGCATTCATGCGCTCAATGTTTTCCTTAGTTAACTCATGCATTTTTAAAATCAATTCAGCACGTTGTTTAGCATCAAAATTAACCTTCTCCGAAGATGGAAGAGGCAACAAATCAATAGGTGCACGAGGTAGGAAACCATACACAACTTCAAAAGGGCACATCTTAGTAGTAGAATGCAATGAACGATTATAAGCAAATTCAATATGAGGCAAGCATTCCTCCCACATTTTCTTATTATTCTTCAAAACAGCCCTAAGCATAGTAGACAACGTTCTATTGACTACTTCAGTTTGTCCATCAGTTTGGGGGTGACAAGTAGTACTAAAAAGCAGTTTAGTCCCCAACTTAGCCCATAAACATCTCCAAAAGTGGCTAAGAAATTTAGTATCACGATCTGAAACAATAGTATTTGATGAGGACATCAATACAATTGTTACACCCACAGCCCCTGCTGCTATACATACTGGACCAATTACTAGAGCTCGTGCACGCCAACTAAATTACCAGGTACTTTCGTTTCTTGGTATTGATTCTAATGTTCATGAGAATATGATGCTGCCTAAATTGGATACATTTGTTTTGCTTACAAATGAAGGGCCTAGCTTGGAGAAGGATGAACATTGGAGCAAGAACAAGCATGGAGATGATGGCATGCGCAAGGGGAACAAGAACGGAGTTACAAGTGATGATTTCAGGACTTTGAAGCCACCATAATGGGTGCATGAAGCCTTGGACGAAATATACAAGATGCCACTTCATAAATTTCGTCCCGAGGCTATTTTAGGTGCTGCGTCACCTTATTATTGGGCCAGGCCCATGTAATTTCGAAATACATAAGTATAGGCTATTTTTAGAGTCCGTATGTGTGGGGAAACAAGAGATAGGGTTGATTTCGGACTCCTCCACCAAGGGCCACGAAATTCCCCCCCTCTTCCTCCATATATACAGCCCTTAGGGCATCGTTTAGACTTTGGGTTTTGTTTAGATTAAAAGTTCGCCATAGCTGCAACTTCGCGTACTTCGTTTGTGTTCAACGACCAGACAAAGGCGTCACAGAACCCCACCTTGATCAATAAAGCTTTCATCATATATTCGCAATATCCAGATTGCAATCTTAGTTTCTTGCTTGTTCTTCGTTTGCTCGCAGGAAACAGACCCTCGTGGTCAGGTTGATCGTGCTCCGGCATGGTCAATAACCTCTCGGAGTTGGTTTAGCGATTGCTAAGGCGCGACGTCCTCGCACGTTCGTAGTCGGATCGTCAAAGTCGACTTCCACCAAAGCGAAATCCACCATCTCATCGAAAGACGGGACACCTTTGCCTCTATCACGTGCTGATGGTCCCTTTAAGGTGTTAGAGAAAATAAATGATAATGCATATAAACTTGAGCTGCCTGCAGATTTTGGGGTTAGTCCCACTTTTAACATTGCAGATTTGAAGCCTTATTTGGGTGAGGAAGATGAACTTCCGTCGAGGACGACTTCATTTCAAGAAGGGGAGGATGATGAGGACATCAATACAATTGTTACACCCACAGCCCCTGCTGCTATACATACTGGACCAATTACTAGAGCTCGTGCACGCCAACTAAATTACCAGGTACTTTCGTTTCTTGGTAATGATTCTAATGTTCATGAGAATATGATGCTGCCTAAATTGGATACATTTGTTTTGCTTACAAATGAAGGGCCTAGCTTGGAGAAGGATGAACATTGGAGCAAGAACAAGCATGGAGATGATGGCATGCGCAAGGGGAACTAGAACGGAGTTACAAGTGATGATTTCAGGACTTTGAAGCCACCATAATGGGTGCATGAAGCCTTGGACGAAATATACAAGATGCCACTTCATAAATTTTGTCCCGAGGCTATTTTAGGTGCTGCGTCACCTTATTATTGGGCCAGGCCCATGTAATTTCGAAATACATAAGTATAGGCTATTTTTAGAGTCCGTATGTGTGGGGAAACAAGAGATAGGGTTGATTTCGGACCCCTCCACCAAGGGCCACGAAATTCCCCCCTCTTCCTCCATATATACAGCCCTTAGGGCATCGTTTAGACTTTGGGTTTTGTTTAGATTAAAAGTTCGCCATAGCTGCAACTTCGCGTACTTCGTTTGTGTTCAACGACCAGACAAAGGCGTCACAGAACCCCACCTTGATCAATAAAGCTTTCATCTTATATTCGCAATATCCAGATTGCAATCTTAGTTTCTTGCTTGTTCTTCGTTTGCTCGCAGGAAACAGACCCTCGTGGTCAGGTTGATCGTGCTCCGGCGTGGTCAATAACCTCTCGGAGTTGGTTTAGCGATTGCTAAGGCGCGACGTCCTCGCACGTTCGTAGTCGGATCGTCAAAGTCGACTTCCACCAAAGCGAAATCCACCATCTCATCGAAAGACGGGACACCTTTGCCTCTATCAAGTTCGCTGACGTTTTTCCACAAGACGTGCCACCGGGATTACCGCCTATTCGAGGGATTGAGCATCAGATTGACTTAATTCCCGGTGCTTCACTGCCAAACCGTGCACCATACCGTACCAATCCAGAGGAGACGAAGGAGATTATGCGTCAAGTACAAGAGCTTCTCGACAAAGGTTATATACGCGAATCCCTTAGTCCTTGTGCTGTTCCTATTATTCTAGTGCCGAAAAAGGATGGTACATCACGTATGTGTGTTGATTGTAGAGGCATTAATAATATTACTATTCGTTATCGTCATCCTATTCCTAGGCTAGATGATATGCTTGATGAATTGAGTGGCTCTACAATATTCTCCAAAGTTGATTTGCGTAGTGGCTACCATCAAATTCGTATGAAATTGGGAGATGAATGGAAAACAGCATTTAAAACTAAGTTTGGATTATATGAGTGGTTAGTCATGCCTTTTGGGTTAACTAATGCACCTAGTACTTTCATGAGATTAATGAACGAAGTTTTACGTGCTTTCATTGGACGATTTGTGGTAGTTTACTTTGATGACATATTGATTTATAGCAGATCTTTGGAAGAACATTTGGAACATTTACGTGCTGTTTTTATAGCTCTACGTGATGCACGTTTGTTCGGTAACCTTGGGAAGTGCACCTTTTGCACCGACCGAGTATCTTTTCTTGGCTATGTTGTTACTCCACAGGGAATTGAAGTTGATAAAGCCAAGATTGAAGCTATTGAGAGTTGGCCGCAGCCCAAAACGGTCACACAAGTGAGGAGTTTTCTTGGCCTTGCTGGATTCTATAGGCGTTTTGCGAGAGATTTCAGCACCATTGCTGCACCTCTCAACGAGCTTACAAAGAAGGATGTGCCTTTTGTTTGGGGTACCGCACAGGAAGAAGCCTTCACGGTATTGAAAGATAAGTTGACACATGCTCCTTTACTCCAACTTCCTGATTTTAATAAGACTTTTGAGCTTGAATGTGATGCTAGTGGAATTGGATTAGGAGGTGTGTTATTACAAGATGGCAAACCTGTTGCATACTTTTCTGAAAAATTGAGTGGGCCTAGTCTGAATTATTCTACTTATGATAAAGAATTATATGCTCTTGTTCGGACTTTAGAAACATGGCAACATTATTTATGGCCCAAAGAATTTGTTATACATTCTGATCATGAATCTTTGAAACATATTAAAAGTCAAGCTAAACTAAATCGTAGACATGCTAAATGGGTTGAATTCATTGAGACTTTTCCTTATGTCATTAAACACAAGAAGGGAAAAGAAAATGTTATTGCTGATGCATTGTCTCGCCGCTATACTATGCTTTCACAACTTGACTTCAAAATATTTGGTTTGGAGACCATCAAAGATCAATATGTGCATGATGCTGATTTTAAAGATGTAATGCAGAATTGTAAAGAAGGAAGAATGTGGAACAAGTTCGTCGTTAACGATGGATTTGTGTTTCGTGCTAACAAGCCATGCATTCCAGCTAGCTCCGTTCATATTTTGTTGTTGGAGGAGGCGCATGGAGGAGGATTAATGGGACACTTTGGCGTGAAGAAGACGGAGGACGTACTTGCTACACATTTCTTTTGGCCAAAGATGAGACGGGATGTTGAGCGTTTTATTGCTCGATGCACTACATGTCAAAAAGCTAAGTCACGACTCAATCCTCATGGTTTATATATGCCTTTGCCTGTACCTAGTGTTCCTTGAGAGGATATATCTATGGACTTTGTTTTAGGTTTACCTCGAACAAAGAAGGGGAGGGATAGCATATTTGTTGTCGTGGATAGATTCTCGAAAATGGCACACTTTATACCATGTCATAAAAGCGATGATGCTGTTAATGTTGCTGATTCTCGAATTTTTTTTTCCGAAACCTACTCCGGCAAGGAAACACGAATCGGAATCTAGATGGATCTCGAAAACAAACCTAATATGCAAGGAACTCGGATTGGTGGTGGATATATGGTGGTGGTATATGGCAGCGGTGGTGGTAGCGGTGGTAGTATATGGATATGGATCGGTGGTGGTATATGGACACGGATTGGTGGTGGTATATGGATACGGATTCGGAGCGGTGGCGGATAAGCGGTGGTGGTAGATGGCAGGGGCGATGATGATGGTGCGGCAGCGTGACAACTTATGACCAGAACTCGAAACTCTA
This sequence comes from Triticum dicoccoides, assembly GCF_002162155.2. Lineage (NCBI taxonomy): Eukaryota > Viridiplantae > Streptophyta > Magnoliopsida > Poales > Poaceae > Triticum > Triticum dicoccoides. The sequence continues at coordinate 135,737 of NW_021302234.1, forward strand.
AAAGACTAGACTCTAAGACCAGCAACTGGACACGACGATGCAACCGCAAATTCAACAAAGCAAAACCCTAAAAAGATTATGCAAAGGCTCAGATTGGTTCAGATATGATGAACTAACCCTAATTTTTTTTGTGGCTTTTTCGTGGACTGTAGGTATGAAAAACAGACTCGATCTAAACTACGAAAAACTGTAAAATCTCACCGAGCAACCTGGAAATCTGATACCACTTGATAGAGGCAAAGGTGATAGAGGCGAGGGTGTCCCGATCTTTCGATGAGATGATAACTATCGATTTGGTGGAGACGACTTTGACGATCCGACTACAAACGTGCACGACATTGCGCCTTAGCAATCGCTAAACCAATCTCCTGAGGTTACTGACGATGCCGGAAGCACGGTCAGCCTGACCACGAAGGTCTATTCCTGCAAGCAATCGAAGAACGAGCAAGAATATGATAAAGCAATTTGAATATTGCAAATATATATGAGGTATTGATAATGGTGGGGATCCGGAAGCGGTCTTGGTCTGGTCGTTGGACACAAACGAAGTACACGAAGTTGCAATGGCTAACTTTTAACTAAATTAATCCCAAAGTCTAAACGATGCCCTAAGGGCTGTATATATGGAGGAAGAGGGGGGGAATTTCGTGGCCCTTGGTGGAGGGGTCCGAAATCAACCCTATCTCTTGTTTCCCCACACATACGGACTCTAAAAATAGCCTATACTTATGTATTTCGAAATTACATGGGCCTGGCCCAATAATAAGGTGACGCAGCACCTAAAATAGCCTCGGGACGAAATTTATGAAGTGGCATCTTGTATATTTCGTCCAAGGCTTCATGCACCCATTATAGTGGCTTCAAAGTCCTGAAATCATCACTTGTAACTCCGTTCTTGTTCCCCTTGCGCATGCCATCATCTCCATGCTTGTTCTTGCTCCAATGTTCATCCTTCTCCAAGCTAGGCCCTTCATTTGTAAGCAAAACAAATGTATCCAATTTAGGCAGCATCATATTCTCATGAACATTAGAATCATTACCAAGAAACGAAAGTACCTGGTAATTTAGTTGGCGTGCACGAGCTCTAGTAATTGGTCCAGTATGTATAGCACCAGGGGTTGTGGGTGTAACAATTGTATTGATGTCCTCATCATGGTGGTGGTATATGGCAGCGGTGGTGGTAGCGGTGGTAGTATATGGATATGGATCGGTGGTGGTATATGGACACGGATTGGTGGTGGTATATGGATACGGATTCGGTGCGGTGGTGGCAGATGGCAGGGGCGATGATGATGGTGCGGCGGCGGCGTGACAACTTATGACCAGAACTCGAAACTCTAAAAGACTAGACTCTAAGACCAGCAACTAGACACGACGATGCAACCGCAAATTCAACAAAGCAAAACCCTAAAAGATTATGCAAAGGCTCAGACTGGTTCGGATATGATGAACTAACCCTAATTTTTTTTGGCTTTTTCGTGGACTGTAGGTATGAAGAACAGACTCGATCTAAACTACGAAAAACTGTAAAATCTCACCGAGCAACCTGGAAATCTGATACCACTTGATAGAGGCGGAGGTGTCCCGTCTTTCGATGAGATGGTGGATTTCGCTTTGATGGAAGTCGACTTTGACGATCCGACTACGAACGTGCGAGGACGTCGCGCCTTAGCAATCGCTAAACCAACTCCGAGAGGTTATTGACCACGCCGGAGCACGATCAACCTGACCACGAGGGTCTGTTTCCTGCGAGCAAACGAAGAACAAGCAAGAAACTAAGATTGCAATCTGGATATTGCGAATATAAGATGAAAGCTTTATTGATCAAGGTGGGGTTCTGTGACGCCTTTGTCTGGTCGTTGAACACAAACGAAGTACGCGAAGTTGCAGCTATGGCGAACTTTTAATCTAAACAAAACCCAACGAAAAGCTACTAGATGGATCTACTTATATAGGAGCAAGGGGTGGCGGCCAAGGAGGTGGGAGGACGTCCCAAGGCAGCCTAAAACTAAATCTAGGTCGTACAAGGCCAATGGGCCCAAGTGGAGGTGATGTAACACCTTTGGACTTGTAGTTTGACTCGGATTCTGCTGCAGCATCAGATTGTTTCGTCCACAACTCAACGCTCCGGACGAATTTGAAGGTGATTCCAGTTGGGTTGGAAAGTGCACGAAATCTAGTTTCCAACAAAAAAAAATCACCCAATTCGGAGTCCGTATGAAAAACTTGTGTGCGTTTTGAGTCAGGTGTGTCTGTGCAGTCCGAATCTGAATCCAGAACGTGAGAGACTTGGACTCTATCTTCTCTTGGGCCAAAAGTGACGTGAGAGAACTTTTTGGACAGCAAATAAACATCTCTTTCTTCCTTATCTTCATATGTGGATTGTACAAATGTCCCATACACCTGCAATTAGACAAAACACAAAAGTGTGTGAAGTATTTTTGTTCTGGATAACATAAATAGATTATTGAATAGTTTGCACTAGAAATCACCTGACAAATATGCATATATGCAATATTTTTGGTCATATCCAAGGTAGTCATGTCCTCATCACTTAGTCCTTGTGTTGTTCCTATTATTCTAGTGCCGAAAAAGGATGGTACATCACGTATGTGTGTTGATTGTAGAGGCATTAATAATATTACTATTCGTTATCGTCATCCTATTCCTAGGCTAGATGATATGCTTGATGAATTGAGTGGCTCTACAATATTCTCCAAAGTTGATTTGCATAGTGGCTACCATCAAATCCGTATGAAATTGGGAGATGAATGGAAAATAGCATTTAAAACTAAGTTTGGATTATATGAGTGGTTAGTCATGCCTTTTGGGTTAACTAATGCACCTAGTACTTTCATGAGATTAATGAACGAAGTTTTACGTGCTTTCATTGGACGATTTGTGGTAGTTTACTTTGATGACATATTGATTTATAGCAGATCTTTGGAAGAACATGTGGAACATTTACGTGCTGTTTTTATTGCTCTACGTGATGCACGTTTGTTTGGTAACCTTGGGAAGTGCACCTTTTGCACCGACCGAGTATCTTTTCTTGGCTATGTTGTTACTCCACAGGGAATTGAAGTTGATAAAGCCAAGATTGAAGCTATTGAGAGTTGGCCGCAACCCAAAACGGTCACACAAGTGAGGAGTTTTCTTGGCCTCGCTGGATTCTATAGGCGTTTTGTGAGAGATTTCAGCACCATTGCTGCACCTCTCAATGAGCTTACAAAGAAAGATGTGCCTTTTCTTTGGGGTACCGCACAGGAAGAAGCCTTCTCGGTATTGAAAGATAAGTTGACACATGCTCCTTTACTCCAACTTCCTGATTTTAATAAGACTTTTGAGCTTGAATGTGATGCTAGTGGAATTGGATTAGGCGGTGTGTTATCACAAGATGGCAAACCCGTTGCATACTTTTCTGAAAAATTGAGTGGGCCTAGTCTGAATTATTCTACTTATGATAAAGAATTATATGCTCTTGTTCGGACTTTAGAAACATGGCAACATTATTTATGGCCCAAAGAATTTGTTATACATTCTGATCATGAATCTTTGAAACATATTAAAAGTCAAGCTAAACTAAATCGTAGACATGCTAAATGGGTTGAATTCATTGAGACTTTTCCTTATGTCATTAAACACAAGAAGGGAAAAGAAAATGTTATTGCTGATGCATTGTCTCGCCGCTATACTATGCTTTCACAACTTGACTTCAAAATATTTGGTTTGGAGACCATCAAAGATCAATATGTGCATGATGCTGATTTTAAAGATGTAATGCAGAATTGTAAAGAAGGAAGAATGTGGAACAAGTTCGTCGTTAACGATGGATTTGTGTTTCGTGCTAACAAGCCATGCATTCCA
>NW_021302235.1:0-1547 GCF_002162155.2 Triticum dicoccoides
AATAGCAACATACTAAACGATCAGGTGCTAAGCTAATGGAATGGGTCATGTCAATCAGATCATTCTACTAATGATGTGACCTCGTTAATCAAATAACAACTCATTGTTCATGGTTAGGAAACATAACCATCTTTGATTAACGAGCTAGTCAAGTAGAGGCATACTAGTGACACTCTGTTTGTCTATGTATTCACACATGTATTATGTTTCCGGAAAATACAATTCTAGCATGAATAATAAACATTTATCATGATTATAAGGAAATAAATAATAACTTTATTATTGCCTCTAGGGCATATTTCCTTCAGTCTCCCACTTGCACTAGAGTCAATAATCTAGATTATACTGTAATGAATCTAACACCCATGGAGCTTTGGTGCTGATCATGTTTTGCTCGTGGAAGAGGCTTAGTCAACGGGTCTGCAACATTCAGATCCGTATGTATCTTGCAAATCTCTATGTCTCCCACCTGGACTAAATCCCGGATGGAGTTGAAGCGTCTCTTGATGTGTTTGGTCCTTTTTGTGAAATCTGGATTCCTTTGCCAAGGCAATTGCACCAGTATTGTCACAAAAGATTTTCATTGGACCCGATGCACTAGGTATGACACCTAAATCGGATATGAACTCCTTCATCCAGACTCCTTCATTTGCTGCTTCCGAAGCAGCTATGTATTCCGCTTCACATGTAGATCCCGCTACGACGCTTTGTTTAGAACTGCACCAACTGACAGCTCCACCGTTTAATGTAAACACGTATCCGGTTTGCGATTTAGAATCGTCCAGATCAGTGTCAAAGCTTGCATCAACGTAACCTTTTACGATGAGTTCTTTGTCACTTCCATATACGAGAAACATATCCTTAGTCCTTTTCAGGTATTTCAGGATGTTCTTGACCGCTGTCCAGTGATCCATTCCTGGATTACTTTGGTACCTCCCTGCTAAACTTATAGCAAGGCACACATCAGGTCTGGTACACAGCATTGCATACATGATAGAGCCTATGGCTGATGCATAGGGAACATCTTTCATATTCTCTCTATCTTCTGCAGTGGTCGGGCATTGAGTCTTACTCAATTTCACACCTTGTAACACAGGCAAGAACCCTTTCTTTGCTTGATCCATTTTGAATTTCTTCAAAATTTTGTCAAGGTATGTGCTTTGTGAAAGTCCAATTAAGCGTCTTGATCTATCTCTATAGATCTTAATGCCTAATATGTAAGCAGCTTCACCGAGGTCTTTTATTGAAAAACTTTTATTCAAGTATCCCTTTATGCTATCCAGAAATTCCATATCATTTCCAATCAGTAATATGTCATCTACATATAATATCAGAAATACTACAGAGCTCCCACTCACTTTCTTGTAAATACAGGCTTCTCCGAAAGTCTGTATAAAACCAAATGCTTTGATCACACTATCAAAACGTTTATTCCAACTCCGAGAGGCTTGCACCAGTCCATAAATGGATCGCTGGAGCTTGCACACTTTGTTAGCTCCTTTTGGATCGACAAAACCTTCTGGTTGCATCATATACAACTCTTCTTC
>NW_021302236.1:0-1786 GCF_002162155.2 Triticum dicoccoides
CAATTGTATTGAAATCTTGAAGTCTTGAAGGAGAAGAGTCAATATACTTCATCAGCTCACGTATCATGTCAATAGCTGCATGGATTATTTTCATTCCATCCTGAACCAAGATATTAAGAATGTGCGCACAACACCTGACATGCAAATGTTGACCTTCAAGGAGCAACTCATGTTTGTGATATTTTATTAACTCCTCACATGCATTAGTATTATTGCTGGCATTATCTAATGTCAAAGTGAATAATTTGCCTCTTATGCCCCATTCTGTTAAGCAACGAACTATTTCTTCCTCTATCGCATAGCCTGTGTGGGGATACTTCACTTCTGCGAAACTTATGGTCTTCTTCTTGTAGATGAATTCTGCATTGATATAATGGGCGGTGATGCACATGTAGCCCAAGTCTTGTGATGATGTCCACATGTCAGATGTTAAGCAAATGCGAGAATCCAAACTTTGTATCTCTACTTCGATATCTTTCTTCATTCCCTTATACATCTTCACTGCATCATCACGAATTGTGTGACGACCCTTGATTTGAAACGCTGGCTGCATTGAGTCAATCCATGGCTGAAGGTGGGGATCTTCAAACATACTTGACCATGCGTTCACGACAAACCTTTTTCATCAAACACAAACAGTCATGCGAATGTTTTTTTTTCATGGTCAACAAAAACCTCTGTCTGCAAGCATCTTGGATTGATCGGCAAGCCTCTGCAATATGGGTCCTCAAACTGCTAGTCCCAAACTTGGTGTGAAGTTGCGATCCACAGTATTTGCACACAGCCTTGAAATCACCATCTACGAGAACCAAATCTACTTCATAATGCTCCCATACCTTGGACCTTCTAACATGTGGTATTTGACTCGTATCCTCATCCATGGAATCAGCAGTCTCCGAACCCTCTAACGTAGACATGCCTCAAATTTTATAGCACACTGCAGGGGGAAAATATGTGGAAACTTACTGTTAGAAAATGGTATAATATAGAGCAAGAAGGTAGTGAAAGAAGAGAGAACCAGACAGTTATTTTAGTTCCTCTGCCAACAGGATAAAAAGATGTTGGGTTTAGTACAACGTATGTATGCCGACATTAAAATGCTATAGAGTATAGTGTACATAAAGAAGTTCATGCCTCATATCTCAAGAATCATCCCAATCTTATTACGGCAAAATAACCATGATCAATATGAATTACACCGCAAATCATCATACAATTTTCTGCTGCCATGATCAACATGATCTGGAATTGCCTTACTTCACTTGTCTAATGAGTTTGCCAAATCGATTGCACTAGACGCATGGTAGCCGAGATCTGAGGCCACAGTGCCTGCTCTACAGGTCAAATTTTGAACCAGTACTACTTGTGAAACACAGTAATTTTACTTGGTAGGTCTTGGTTATAGATGTCCAGAAAGAATATTGAAGCAGCTAAAGTGTGTTAACAATGCTATATATACAGATCATTTAGGGGCTATCTATGTTTTCCTCAAAAAAGGGGGCCTACCTAAAGCTAGAAAGCCATCATTCCTACATAAGATGTGACTGCAAAGTGTAACAAATGGAATACTCTGGATCTGTATATCCTGCATCATGAATCCAACTAATGCCCAAGCTGTGGAATCAACCTGGTTGCTGTTGTTGTTGTTGCAGACGAGGAGGGGACCAGTAGGAGCACCTTGCCGGCGTTGCCGCCGGAGCACCTTGTTGCGGGAGGAGCAGGACCTGGTCAACAGGAGGAGCCGGTCAGAGAGAGAGAGAGAGAGAGAGAGGGAGAGGGAGAGGGA
>NW_021302236.1:1958-8292 GCF_002162155.2 Triticum dicoccoides
AGAGAGAGAGAGAGAGAGGGAGAAGGAGAGGGAGAGGCGGGGGAGGGGGTACCTGCCGGCGAAGGGAAGGTGGCGCGGCGGAGGAGGGGGCGGCGGAGGAGGGTGACGGCGAGGCGGTGGCGCAAGGAAGTGACGGCGAGGCGGTGGCGCAAGGAAGGGGTGGCGCCCGAGGGTGACGGCGAGGCGGCAGTGCAAGGAGGGGGCGGCGCCGGAGGGTGACGGCGAGGCGGAGGCGCAAGGAAGAGGCAGGGGAGCAGGGGCGGCGCGGGGGAAGAGACAGCCAGACAGGGGCAGCACCGCATCAGGTCAGCGTGTGGGTAACTGGACGCAGTGAACCGGGTTGTACCCACGGTTTGTAGCCCATAATGCATCAAATGGTTTCAGCCCATAACCAACTATACCCAAACTGGTTCCTCTCAAAACTAAAACCAAACCAAACTTTAGAAAGGCTCAGCCCAATAAGACCTAAACCAATCAAGTCCATAATAAAAACCAACCCATTTAAACTAGTTTTTCTAAAACCACTCCCAGATTTAAGTGGGGGGAGGTGTTGTGTGGCAGTGGAGTAGTAATAGTGAGGAGATTTTACTAGTCTGTACAAGTGGTAGATGTGCTGTATTTAATGTTCACAGTTTCAGTGTGTTGAAACTTGTGATAATTTCCTGCCATTTCTCATCGGGAAAGTGAAAGTTAGGTAGCATGCTCTCAAACCAGTTTTCAAGTATTTACAAGACATTCATGAACGTAAAGCTAATTCATAAACTTAAACCAAATTTAGAAACATTCAGCAATGCTTAGATAGCATGGTCCTTAACCAGATTCAGACATAGACAGAGACGAAACTTTCAGTACCACGCATTAAAACGCATAAAACATAGATAGTTCGAGCTGATTTAAGCAAACTTAGTACTAATACAGACGACGAAGATGACGATAATTTGCTGTCGCATCTCCATTGTTGCATGCTCTCTCACTCTGCAGACGACGAAGATGACGCCGCTCTGAACATTCAGAAGTAACAACAATAAGTGCAGGCAAATGTAGTATGAAGGAAGAAATAAGTTCAGAGACATACATAAACAGAAAACACAGAGCAAGCAGAGAACATGCAGAGAACTAATCCTCTCTTCCTTCGAACACAGCCAACATCCTAGTCCATTGAGTCCTTGTTACTTGGAATCGATGGAAGCTTGCCCTGTCTCTTGCCCACCAGATGACAAGGTCATCTGTGCGATGTGCGTTCCTTCTGGGAACGCCTCATTGAACTACTTGACATTGTTGGCATTGCATGCTGCCATAATCCTGGCAGCCAGCCTCCACCGTCGCTCCAGCGCACGCGCTCTGCGATTGGCCCTCGCAGCAGCCCTATCAACCTCCTCATGGTCATCCACTAGCTCTCCTAATGCTGGATCCATCTCTGGCTGAACTAGGGTCCGCGTGCTTCCGCGGCGGCTAGGTTTTGGGTTAGGGGAAAGATGTTGTACGATCGCTGCGTCTTTTGTAGACAGGATGGCAGGCTTGGGAGGGGGGCAGAGAGATCCAATAACCGAGCCCAGTACCAGGCCCAAATTAATAAAGCATAACAGGGCAGCAGGCCCATCTTAGACAAGTTCGGACAAGTGCAGAAAGTAAGAGCAGAAACTAAGAGCAGAAACTAAGTTCAGAAAAGTTCAGAAACTAAGTTCAGACTTACCATTAGTTACCACTTGCATAGAAGTAGCCCTTCAATTTGGAGCTTGGATACCTCTTCCTTTTGGTCCCTGCCAAACCTTATGCAGAAGTTGTGGCAGATCTTGGTGCACTGAAACCAGAATTTCTGCCTCTACCTGTAGGCCTGCCCCTTCTGGTTGTACTAACAGGGGCTGGTGCTGATGCAGAAGGTCTTGGAGCAGAATGTGATGCTCTATTTGCTGTTGCAGCAGGGACTGATATGGTAGGGTTGGCTCTTCTTCCAGTTGTAGCATGGCCTTGAGCTGGTGCAGCTGGTGTATCTGCATAAACTGCCCTGTTTTCCTGCATTCAAGAACCAGGACACATTTAGTGAGGTAAATACCATAGAAAAAGGAAACTTGTAAGTCATGTAATTACCTGATGTTTGTTTTTCCTCATCTGAAGCTTAGGCCTCAGAGCCTTCTGGCAACTTGTATACTTGTGTCCTTCTAGCCCACAGTTGCTACATGTTATAGTCCCCATCCTACTACTATCTCTTGGACCTGGAACTTCAAACTGCCCTTTCCTCCTTGCAGTTTGTTTTTTCCCTGCCTTTTCTTTAAAAATAGGAGGCTCAATGTCTGGTGTGTTTGTTTGAGGCCAGCAATCTGGATCAGGGACAGGGTATATAATTTCTTTGTATATCTCAAAATATAATGTCTTCTTGAAAAATTCACTAACATAGTCCTCAGGATGCAGTTTTTGCTTTGTCATTGCAGATATGGCATGACTGCAAGGTACTCCTGACATGTTCCATCTCTTGCAATCACAGGTACATTTTTCCATGTCAACAGAATATTGTTTTTCTTTGCTGGTAGCTTGCCATATTGTTTCACCTGTTCTATCAGCCTGGCAATACTTGGCATATTTCTTGTTATCTTCTAAAATCCCTGCATAGTTGGGTGTGATTGTCCACCTGATAATCTATAACTTCTCTCTGGTCTGCTGCCTCTTGATCATCTGCTTGGTCCTAATCCCTTCAAACATTGTCCTTATAGGCTTAGCCCTAACATCCAATATCATCTTGTTGAACACTTCACTCAGGTTGTTCACCACTAGATCTGTTTTGCATGTATGATCCAAAGCAAACCTAGCCCAAGCAGAAGCATCAATCTTTTTTAGCCATTTCCAAGCATCCTCACTGTAACGCCCTCGATGCGGCTATATCTCCTACGTGTCGAAGCACGACTTAGAGGCATAACCGCATTGAAAGCAATGTCGCAAGTGAGGTAATCTTCACACAACCCATGTAAAACATAAGGGAAAGAGATACATAGTTGGCTTACAAACGCCACTTCACACAATTACATGAATAAAGCATTACATCAACCAAATACAATCAGGGCCCGACTACGGAGCCAAAATAAAAGAAGAACCCCAAATGCGACAAAGGTCCCCGATCGACCCCAACTGGGCTCCACTACTGATCAACTAGAACGGAAACAACACAAAGGACAAGATCTTCATCGAGCTCCTCCTGAGCTTGGTTGCGTCATCTGTACGGACTCAACGGCACCTGCAAGCTGGTTTTGAAAGTATCTGTGAGCCACAGGGACTCAGCAATCTCGCACCCGCGAGATCAAGACTATTTAAGCTCATAGGAAGGATGGAGTAATGAGGTGGAGCTGCAGCAAGCGACTAGCATATATGGTGGCTAACATACGCAAATGAGAGCGAGAAGAGAAGGCAAAGCACGGTCGATAAAAGTATGATCAAGAAGTGATCCTATAGCAACCTACGTCAAGCATAACTCCAACACCGTGTTCACTTCCCGGACTCCGCCGGAAAGAGACCATCACGGTTACACACACGGTTGATGTATTTTAATTAAGGTCAACTTCGGGTTTTCTACAACCGGGCGTTAACAAATTCCCATCTGCCGATAACCGCGGGCACGGCTTTCGAAAGATAATACCCTGCAGGGGTGTCCCAACTTAGCCCATGACAAGCTCTCACGGTCAACGAAGGAATAGACCTCCACCCGAGACATTCCGATCAGACTCGGTATCCCGGTACAACAAGACATTTCGACAGGGTAAAACTAAACCAGCAACACCGCCCGAATGTGCCGACAAATCCCGATAGGAGCTACACATATCTCTTTCTCAGGGCACACTCAGATTGTCCAAGGTACGGGTAGGCCAACCCAGAGTTGCCCCTGGTGGCCACCGGCAGCTGACAGGTTGGACCAACACTCAGAGGAGCACTAGCCCGGGGGGGGTAAAATAATGATGACCCTCAGGAGCGCGACTCCCAAGGGAAAAGAAAAGGCTAGGTGGCAAATGGTAAAACCAATGTTGGGCATTGCTGGAAGAGCTTTACTTAAGGCGAACTGTCAAGGGGTTCCCATTATAGCCCAACCGCGTAAGGGACGCAAAATCCGGGAACATAACACCGATATGACGGAAACTAGGGCGGCAAGAGTGGAACAAAACACCAGGCATAAGGCCGAGCCTTCCACCCTTTACCAAGTATATAGATGCATTAATTAAGTAAGATATATTGTGATATCCCAACAAGTAACATGTTCCAACAAGAAACAACATATCCATGTTCCAACAAGGAACAAACTTCAATCTTCACCTGCAACTAACAACGCTATAAGAGGGGCTGAGCAAAGCGGTAACATAGCCAATCAACGGTTTGCTAGGACATGGTGGGTTAGAGGTTGAACATGGCAATTTGGGTGGCTGACAAGCAAGTGGTAGGCATCGTAGCATTGGCATGGCAAAAGAGCAAGCAAACTAGCATAAGAAAGATAGTAGTGATTTCGAGGGTATGATCATCTTGCCTGAAATCCCGCAAGGAAGAAGAACGAGTCCATGAAGAAGACAAACGGACGTAGTTGAACGGATCCTCACAAACTCGACGTTATCGGAACCAACCCGAAGAAGCAAACACCGGAAAAGAAGCACACAACATAGTAAATAACCAACACATCAACATGGCATGATGCACAATCGAGTATGAGGCATGTCCGGTTTAATGAAACATGGCATGGCAAAGTGCACAAGCAATCCTACAAATTAAGTGGAGCATCAATATGCATCGGGATGCATATTGACAAGACACCACGACACGTTATTTAGTTTGATCTCGTTTATGTACTCAACAATATTAAATGTTGGTTAACATGGCAAGAGGGTGAAGCAAAGTAAAACTATCCATCTAGTCAAGTTTAAAGGAGGCCGGAAGCAACGAACAACAATTCCGGAAACTCCCATATGCATATTTTAGATTTGGTACTGTTCTGCCCTAAACAATATTTTAGAGTTGTTAAACATGCAAGATGAGTGCACCATGTTAAACTAGACAAAATTCTACCCCATTTACATATAAAGTTTATTAAAATTGGAGTTACGGTTATTTAGTTATGAAATAAAGCATTTTAGCATGGCATAGGAGCAAATTAATGCAAACAACATTTTTAACATTTCAAACATAGATGAAAGTTGGATATTATTAATCTACACGAAATTCTGAGCAAGTTTCATATATAAAACATTTTAATCCGATGCACGGTTAGTGAGTTATTAAATGCATGAACATGGAGGGGTTTTCTGTAAATCAGTAAAATCACTGAATAATAGGCAAATTCGCAGACGCTAAAAAAACACAGTATGGGCCGAAACTGGCTGGGCCAGCAGTGCACAGGGAAATGGATCTGGGGGCTGCTCACCCTTGGGCGTTGGCCCGTTCGGTGGAGGAGGCTGAGGCAGGCCGGAAGGGGGGCGCGCTGGGTGCTGTGGCTGGGCCTTGGCGGATCGGGCCTACGCACGAGGATGAGGCGCCGGTGTCGTTCTCCTCGTGCCTGAGGCGCACGGGCAAGATGCAGGGGACAGCGGCGCCCGAAGTCAACGGCGGGGCAGCAGCAACTCCGGCCGGTGAGGGCAGCGGGAAGGACCGGAGAGGGCGGATCTGGTCCCGGGAAACCCATTCCCGGTGGCGGCAGCGGCAGTGGGATCCCAGGGCGGCGGCGCGAGCAACTCCGACGGCGGCAACGACGGGTACCTGCGAGAGGAAAGGTCGGCGGGGTGAGAGGGAGATGGAACCAAGGGAGAAGGGAGAGATGGAAGGGCAGGGCGACGGGGTAGGCCTCGAGGTCAACGGCGGTGGCTCGCCGGAGGGCGCGGAGGGCGGCGAGATCGGGCGAGCAGGAGGGGAACTCCCGATCCAGATCGAGCAGAGCGCTCGGGAGCGGCGGCGAACGGGGCTGCGGGCTCATCGGGTCCGGATCGGCCCGGGGCGGGCCGGATGCGGGCTTCTACGGGCCTCGGCGGCGGGGAGGAGCGGGGCGAGGTGGCGATGCCACATGGCGGCGGGGCAGTGGCTGGAGACGGCCAAGGGGCGACGTGGCGCGCGTGGATTGGTCCGGGGCGCGCCGGCGGCGGCGCCAAGTGGCGGGCTGCGGCTGGCGGCGGCGGAACCGAGGTGGGAGGTGGCTGGCTGCGCGGAAATTGAGGGAGGAGGTTGGTGGAGGCCAAAAATGGCATGGGAGGCGTCTATATATAGAAAGGAGCTAGGGTTTGAGGGTTTGGGGCCGCTTTTGGACCGTACGATCGCGATCGTGCGGCTCTGGTCAGAGGGGGAGGTTAGAGGGCTGCGGGAGGGATTAGTGGGCTGT
>NW_021302237.1:0-1010 GCF_002162155.2 Triticum dicoccoides
GCAGAGCGGATCTCACAGGATAGAGATCGCGCATATCTGAATATCCAGCTTGCACCGCCGGTGCGAACCGAGTCAAAGTGGCCCAGTGGTCAGCACGGGTATTGAAGAGCTCTAACCTCAAGGCCCGATTTTCACGGTCCTTATCCTCGAGCATCTCAGCAGTGGTGCGAGTCCGTGAATCCTCCTGGGTGGGGTCAGCATAGATAGCCTGGAGATACCCTTGTGCTCCCGGAAGTGATCCTGGCATATACCGGAAATCAGAGTCCCGAAATAGGCCAGATCTGACCCGCATAATGGTCATCATAGAGTAGGCGGCGTCCTGCACAGCCATCTCAATGGTAACCCCGAGTCCATAAGAGCAGTGAAGAGGCTCGGTGGATCCAGGATAAGATGGAAATATCCTGACAGTGCAGAGATACTGGCTTTGATTAAAGTCTCGGAATTGCTCTTCGACCGTGTATTCGGGATACCAGCGATATCCAGCCTCAGTCATTACCCTGACCAACTTAGCAGTATGGCCGGGTACATCTAGGCATCGTGTCAGGCGAACCACTTGATTGAGGTCGCGAGTGGCCATCTGAAAGCACAATCATAATGCAAAGGCATTAGAATTTCTAGCAAAATTTCGGCAGCATAACAGCTGTAAATGCTCAAAAGGATTTGAGACATTTGACAAAGGATTTCGTACACACTCAACATCACCATATCAAAGTTCTGAAACCATTCTGGCAACATAATGTGGTAGTAGAACTGAACTAGGCTGGTAACCATCAAACTTATAGGGTACTACTGATTAGTAACTCGTGATCCTGATAGAGAGAACAGATCCTAATTCCTTAACCCCCGGTGGAAGAATGGACTGACTCAGATCAGAAAGTCATAAGGTATAAGGAGTAAAAAGAGCCTTACGTTCCAACCCACAAACAATTCCCCTACATATAACTAAAGAATTTCTAGACTCAACATCGACCAGTTTGGCTTGGAGAACCTACAGGCAGTCCGGCTCTGAT
>NW_021302238.1:0-1251 GCF_002162155.2 Triticum dicoccoides
CTCCTCGTGACGTCCGGGATCTCATCCGGGACTCCGAACAACATTCGGGTTACTGCATATACATATCCCTATAACCCTAGCGTAACTAAACCTTAAGTGTGTAGACCCTACGGGTTCGGGAGACATGCAGACATGACCGAGACGCTCTCAGTCAATAACCATCAGCGGGATCTGGATACCCATGATGGCTCCCACATGCTCCTCGATGTTGTCATCGGATGAACCACTATGTCGAGGATTCGATCAAACCCTGTATGCAATTCCCTTTGTCAATCGGTACGTTACTTGCCCGAGACTCGATCGTCGGTATCCCAATACCTTGTTCAGTCTCGTTACCGGCAAGTCACTTTACTCGTACCGTAATGCATGATCCCGTGTCCAACATCTTGGTCACATTGAGCTCAATATGATGATGCATTACCGAGTGGGCCCAGAGATACCTCTCCGTCATACGGAGTGACAAATCCCAGTCTCGATCTGTGTCAACCCAACAGCTACTTTCGGAGATACCTGCAATGCACCTTTATAGTCACCCAGTTACGTTGTGACGTTTGGTACACCCAAGGCACTCTTACGGTATCCGGGAGTTACACGATCTCATGGTCGAAGGAAGAGATACTTGACACTTGCAAAGCTCTAGCAAAACGAACTACACGATCTTTTATGCTATGCTTATGATTGGGTCTTGTCCATCACATCATTCTCCTAATGATGTGATCCCGTTATCAACGACATCCAATGTCCATAGTCAGGAAACCATGACTATCTGTTGCTCACAACGAGCTGGTCAACTAGAGGCTTACCAGGGACATAGTGTGGTCTAAGTATTCACACGTGTATTACGATTTCCGGATAATACAGTTATAGCATGAATAAAAGACAATTATCATGAACAATGAAATATAATAATACTTTTATTATTGCCTCTAGGGCATATTTCCAACAGTCTCCCACTTGCACTAGAGTCACCAATCTAGTTACATTGTGATGAATCGAACACCCATAGAGTTCTGGTGTTGATCATGTTTTGCACGCGAGAGAGGTTTAGTCAGCGGATCTGCGACATTCAGATCCGTGTGCACTTTGCAAATCTCTATGTCTCCATCTTGAACATTTTCACGGATGGAGTTGAAACGACGCTTGATGTGCCTGGTCTTCTTGTGAAACCTGGGCTCCTTTGCGAGGGCAATAGCTCCAGTGTTGTCACAGAAGAGTTTGATCGGCCCCGACGCATTGGGTATGACTCCTAGG
>NW_021302239.1:0-1514 GCF_002162155.2 Triticum dicoccoides
GTAACAGATGAATCGGTGTTGTCCTAATGCAGTAAAAGAGAGCAGGAGCGAGAGAGTAGGATTGTATCGGAATGAACAAGGGGGTTTTGCTTGCCTGGCACTTCTGAAGATAACATTGAGTCTTCATCAGTGTCAACGATCACATCATCGGTATCACGTCTATCGAGAGGGGACAAATACCGGCAACACAGAAGGGAACACAATCAATGCAATGCACAATATGATGCATGATCATGACATGGCAAAATGAATGTGTTTTGGGCTAATGCAACTAGCAACAGATTAAATGAAGTTGGTTTGAATACAAGATTCAAATTCAAACTCCATATGTGATTATTCAAATGCCATTTAATTGATTTGTGCTAAACAGCAGCTATAAGTTGTTCTAACATGCATGAAAATGGTACAGATAGATTCCTTGAATTTTTCTGATAATTTTTCATATATAAATTATCTAATTTGGAGTTACGGTTGAATTTCTATGATTTTTAGAAGTTTTTACAAATTTCTGGAATTTCCTGAATATTTATAAAATGAACTAAATTCCAGAAAAGGAATATTGCGTCAGCATGGCGTAAGTCTAAGGTCAGCAGGTCAACTGGGTCGCCCAGAGTCAAACCTGACGTGTGGGGGCCACACGTCAGTGACACAGGTTAGACAGGGGGGGTTAGTTTAGTTTAATTAAAGATTAGGGGCACTAGGGCCCACATGTCAGTGTCAGGGGGTTAGCTTAGGTGGTGATTAGCTTAAACTAATCACCTGATGGCGGGGGCCCACCTGTCATAGACCCAGGGGAGGTCAAACCCCTGGTCAAACGACTCAATCCCGCCGGCGTTGAGTCGCCGGCGAGGCCGAGGCGGTGGAGGCCTTCGGGTTTCTTGCTCCGACGACCAAATGGCCGGCGGAGGGCATCTACAGAATGCCCAGGCTCGCGCGCATCTAACAGGGCAAACGGGAGAAGCTAGGGCGGCCGTAATCCTCGCCGGCGTCGAGCTCAGCGGCTGCCGGACCTCGGGCGTTGGCGGGAACGGTGCTACGGTGCACAAGAGGGGAAACGGAAGGGCGCTGCGGCCTCCTGGGGTTGCGGTGAGCACGACGGTGGGCTCGGGAGCGAGCTGCGGTGGCTGTGGCCACGGCCACGCCATGGCCGGCGGCGAGAAGCTCTCGACCGTGGTGGATAACCTAGCTACGGCGCGCGAACGATGAAACAGAGAGGGGGAAACGGACGGAGAGCTCACGTAGACCCTGTAGAGGTGGACGGCGAGCTTGAGGGAGGCCGGACGGGGGCGGATTTGACGGCGGCGATCCGCGGTGGCTGAGGAGGGGAACGGCGAAGCTGGCAGCATCCAGGGCTTCCGGAGGGCCGTGGATCGGTGGGGAGGAAGAGGGGGTCGAGGCGGAGCCTTTGAGCGCATCGGCGAGGCTAGGGGGTGGCGGTGGCCGCGAGGGAGCTCGTCGGTGGCGGCGGCTCCGTTCGGGTGAGTGAGGGAGAGAGGAAGCAGAGGAGGGGGGAG
>NW_021302240.1:0-1104 GCF_002162155.2 Triticum dicoccoides
AGAGGTGAAAAGACTTCCTCGATCCGAGTTAATTTCCAAAGGAACACCATGGAGAGACACTATTCGGGAGATGTATAAGTCTGCCAGCTGACTAGCGGTTATACTCTCACGAACAGGTAAGAAATGGGCTACTTTGGAAAGACGATCGACCACGACGAAGATAGCATTATTCCCTCTCTTAGTCCTGGGAAAACCGGTAATGAAATCCATACCAATTTTATCCCATTTCCATTCAGGAATAGCTAGGGGTTGAAGGGTGCCAGCAGGCCGTTGATGCTCTGCTTTTACACGACGACAGACGTCGCAATTAGCAATATACTGAGCAATTTCTCTCTTCATCCTAGTCCACCAGAACCTCTGGCGTAGGTCCTGATACATCTTAGTACTACCAGGATGAATGGTGAGAGGAGATTCATGAGCCTCCTTAAGGATCAACTGCCGTAGATGCTGGTTCTTGGGAACCACTAGACGGTTCTCAAAGTACACAACACCATGATCATTTGTGGAGAAACAACTAGCACCTCCGCTAGCAATGTTCTCCTTGATCTTAGCTATTCCCTTATCTCGCTTCTGGGCAGCAATGATTTGATCCGTAAGAGTAGGTTTCGCCACCAAGGTGGAAAGAAATCCTTGAGGAACAATGTGAAGGTTAAGCTTCCGAAATTTCTCATGGAGAAGCGGTTGACTTTGTTGTAACATCAGATTGTTACAATAGGATTTACGACTTAGCGCATCAGCCATGACGTTGGCTTTCCCTGGGGTGTAGGTTATTCCTAAGTCGAAATCTGTGATCAACTCGACCCAACGTCTTTGCCTGAGGTTCAGATCCGGTTGGGTGAAGATGTACTTCAAACTCTGGTGATCAGTGAATATTTCGCAACGATTACCGAGGAGGTAATGTCGCCAGGTCTTAAGTGCATAGACTACGGCTGCAAGCTCTAGATCATGGGTAGGATAATTCTCCTCATGTGGGTGCAATTGTCGTGAAGCGTAGGCAATTACGTGTCGATCTTGCATGAGAATGCAACCTAGTCCTTGTCGCGAGGCGTCGCAGTAGATAACAAAGTCCTTGGAGAAGTCTGGCGGTACCAGTACGGGAGCAGA
>NW_021302241.1:0-916 GCF_002162155.2 Triticum dicoccoides
TGCACCAACTGACAGCTCCACCGTTTAATGTAAACACGTATCCGGTTTGCGATTTAGAATCGTCCGGATCAGTGTCAAAGCTTGCATCAACGTAACCTTTTACGATGAGCTCTTTGTCACTTCCATATACGAGAAACATATCCTTAGTCCTTTTCAGGTATTTCAGGATGTTCTTGACCGCTGTCCAGTGATCCATTCCTGGATTACTTTGGTACCTCCCTGCTAAACTTATAGCAAGGCACACATCAGGTCTGGTACACAGCATTGCATACATGATAGAGCCTATGGCTGATGCATAGGGAACATCTTTCATATTCTCTCTATCTTCTGCAGTGGTCGGGCATTGAGTCTTACTCAATTTCACACCTTGTAACACAGGCAAGAACCCTTTCTTTGCTTGATCCATTTTGAATTTCTTCAAAATTTTGTCAAGGTATGTGCTTTGTGAAAGTCCAATTAAGCGTCTTGATTTGTCTCTATAGATCTTAATGCCTAATATGTAGGCAGCTTCACCGAGGTCTTTCATTGAAAAACTTTTATTCAAGTATCCCTTTATGCTATCCAGAAATTCTATATCATTTCCAATCAGTAATATGTCATCCACATATAATATCAGAAATGCTACAGAGCTCCCACTCACTTTCTTGTAAATACAGGCTTCTCCAAAAGTCTGTATAAAACCAAATGCTTTGATCACACTATCAAAACGTTTATTCCAACTCCGAGAGGCTTGCACCAGTCCATAAATGGATCGCTGGAGCTTGCACACTTTGTTAGCTCCCTTTGGATCGACAAAACCTTCTGGTTGCATCATATACAACTCTTCTTCCAGAAATCCATTCAGGAATGCAGTTTTTACATCCATTTGCCAAATTTCATAATCATAAAATGCGGCAATTGCTAACATGATTCGGAC
>NW_021302242.1:0-934 GCF_002162155.2 Triticum dicoccoides
ATCGACACGTAAGCGCACCTTGGAGTTCGATAACCATGGAAATCACTCCGGGACCCCGAAATGGTGAGTAATAGTGCATGAAGCGGGCCAGAATCGGCCAAAACTGCGAGTGTTGATGATCAACACGTAAACACACCTTGGGGTTCAACAACTCGGAAAATCGCTTCGGGACCCAAAAACGATGAGTAATAGTCCACGAAACGGGTCAGAATTGGAGAAAACTGTGAGAGTTGAAGACCAACACGTAAACGCACCCCGGGGTTCGTCAATCGTGGAAATGACTCCGGGACCCCAATACAGAGTGATAGTCGAAGAAACGGGCCAGAATCGGCCAAAACTATGATTGTTCATGACCGACACATTAGCACACCTTGGGGTTCAACAACTATGGAAATCGCTTCGGGTCCCCAAAACGGTGAATAATAGTCCACGAAACGGGTCAGAATTGGACAGAACTGTGAGTGTTGACGACGAACACATAAACGCACCCCATGGTTCAACAATCGTGGACATCGCTCTGGTCCCCAAAACGCTGAGTAATAGTGCACGAAACCGCGAGTAATAATCCATGAAACGAGAATCGCTTTGGGACCCCAGAACGACGAGTAATAGTCCATGAAAAGGGCCAGAAACGGCCGAAACCGCGAGTGTTGATGATCGACACGTAAGCGCACCTTGGAGTTCGATAACCATGGAAATCACTCCGGGACCCCGAAACGGTGAGTAATAGTGCATGAAACGGGCCAGAATTGGCCAAAACTGCGAGTGTTGATGATCAACACGTAAACACACCTTGGGGTTCAACAACTATAAATCGCTTCGGGACCCGAAGATGATGAGTAATAGTCCACGAAACGGGTCAGAATTGGAGAAAACTGTGAGTGTTGACGACGGACACATAAATGCACCCCGGGGTTCATCAATCATGGAAATC
>NW_021302243.1:0-1058 GCF_002162155.2 Triticum dicoccoides
ACGTCACGCGGTGGGGAGGAGACGAGGTCGAGGCGGATCGTTCCGGCGGAGAGGCGGTCTGGTGGCCCTGGTCCGGTGGGGAGGCGATGTTAGCGAGGTAGGGGCAGGGCGGCGGCGCCCTCGGGGGCGTGCGGCAGAGGGGTGGGAAGGGGGCGCTCGTCAATTGGGGGAGGGGGCGCTCGTCCGTGATCCAGATCGGGACGAGGAGAGGAGAGACGTGGGGAGTGGGAGGAGTGGGTTAGGGTTCGGTGTCCCCTGGGGGTTAGTAGGTGAGGTGGGGTGGGCCGGTCCAGCCGGGCCAGCGTGTAGCTAGCTGGGCCATTCGGCCCAGGGAGAGGGGTTCTTTTCTTTTGTCTCTTGTCTTCTTTTTTTTAGTTTTGTTTTCTGTTTTTTTAACCTTTGTATTTTCTTTCATTATTTCTTTTCTGTTTTAATTCATTTAAAAGTATTTAGGCATTTTATAAAATTGTGTTTACTTCACCATAATATCTGATGCAATAATTGACATAGCCCGAATAGTTTTATTTTAATATTTGAAAACTTTTGTTGTTTGACTTATTTAGGATTTAAATTTGAAACGGTTTTGAATTAACCCGAGATTAATTACAGTGACAGAGGTGACGTGCCATCATTAACGTGAGATTACTATAGCATGATTATCCGGGCGTCACACTACGGTGCCCTAGTAGCTGCTCCTCATGGCGCCTATCCACAATACGGTGCCGCCGTGCCTGCCTATGGTGCCTACTCGGCGATCGCTGCTCATCCAGAGACGGCCCCGTCGATGGGTCTTTATGCACCATAGGCCCAAGCTGATCAGGTCGCGGCACCGTCGCCGTTTTACGTCTCGCAACTTCTGCCGGTGAAGCTCACGCCGGACAATTATTTGTCATGGCGTGCTCAGGTGTTGCCTCTTCTGCGGAGCCGCTACTTGGAGGGGTACGTATACGGATCTATCCCGTGCCTGCCGCCGCATCATCCGGCGTACCACACATGGGTGGCCCAGGATCAGGCCATCCTTTCCGCTATCCAGTCTTCGCTCACTCCGAGCGTCTCGT
>NW_021302244.1:0-1059 GCF_002162155.2 Triticum dicoccoides
ACGTCACGCGGTGGGGAGGAGACGAGGTCGAGGCGGATCGTTCCGGCGGAGAGGCGGTCTGGTGGCCCTGGTCCGGTGGGGAGGCGATGTTAGCGAGGTAGGGGCAGGGCGGCGGCGCCCTCGGGGGCGTGCGGCAGAGGGGTGGGAAGGGGGCGCTCGTCAATTGGGGGAGGGGGCGCTCGTCCGTGATCCAGATCGGGACGAGGAGAGGAGAGACGTGGGGAGTGGGAGGAGTGGGTTAGGGTTCGGTGTCCCCTGGGGGTTAGTAGGTGAGGTGGGGTGGGCCGGTCCAGCCGGGCCAGCCTGTAGCTAGCTGGGCCATTCGGCCCAGGGAGAGGGGTTCTTTTCTTTTGTCTCTTGTCTTCTTTTTTTTAGTTTTGTTTTCTGTTTTTTTTAACCTTTGTATTTTCTTTCATTATTTCTTTTCTGTTTTAATTCATTTAAAAGTATTTAGGCATTTTATAAAATTGTGTTTACTTCACCATAATATCTGATGCAATAATTGACATAGCCCGAATAGTTTTATTTTAATATTTGAAAACTTTTGTTGTTTGACTTATTTAGGATTTAAATTTGAAACGGTTTTGAATTAACCCGAGATTAATTACAGTGACAGAGGTGACGTGCCATCATTAACGTGAGATTACTATAGCATGATTATCCGGGCGTCACACTACGGTGCCCTAGTAGCTGCTCCTCATGGCGCCTATCCACAATACGGTGCCGCCGTGCCTGCCTATGGTGCCTACTCGGCGATCGCTGCTCATCCAGAGACGGCCCCGTCGATGGGTCTTTATGCACCATAGGCCCAAGCTGATCAGGTCGCGGCACCGTCGCCGTTTTACGTCTCGCAACTTCTGCCGGTGAAGCTCACGCCGGACAATTATTTGTCATGGCGTGCTCAGGTGTTGCCTCTTCTGCGGAGCCGCTACTTGGAGGGGTACGTATACGGATCTATCCCGTGCCTGCCGCCGCATCATCCGGCGTACCACACATGGGTGGCCCAGGATCAGGCCATCCTTTCCGCTATCCAGTCTTCGCTCACTCCGAGCGTCTCGT
>NW_021302245.1:0-1067 GCF_002162155.2 Triticum dicoccoides
ATTCACCGCGTGACATTTCCCCGAAGGGACAGACACAGGAACGAAGAAGGACACATGCCGGCCAGCCTAAGTGTTCCGGAGCAGTAGCAAGCTACCATGGCTCGGTGGAAACACTAGGAGACATTTCCCCGTAAGAGAGGCTACTAAAGATAAACAACTAGATGGTCAGATCCCACACATACCAAGCATTTCAATAACATACACACAATATGCTCGATATGTGCAAATACAACATGGCATCACAAAATGACTCTACGACTCAAGTAGTCTATTCAATAGGCTCCGAGGAGCGAGATATTACAAACAGGGGTCTCATGACCCAACACTCAGAGCATACAAGTCAAAGCACAAGCGGAAGCTATCATGTCTGGGTACAGACATCTATAAATGAAAAAGGCTGAGAAGCCTGACTATCTATCAGATCCTGCCGAGGGCACAAGATCGTAGCTGAGGTAACAAGCTAAACATCGAAGACCACGCGGAAATACTAGTGAGACTGAAGTCTCTCTGCAAAAACATAAAATAGGCAAACGTGAGTACAAATGTACCCAGCAAGACTTACATCAGAACTATCTACATATGCATCATTATCAACAAAGGGATGGTGGGGTTTAACTGCAGCAAGCCAGCTTTGACTCGGTGGCTGTCCTGAACTACGACTGCGAGTAACTTTTTTGAGGTGGCGCACACGAGTCCACATATTCACCATATCAATACACCACTATGGATCCGCTCCCGTCTCCCTACGAGAACGCCATCCATAGCACTCACGCTTATCTTGCGTATTTTAGAGTATCCACTTTCACTTGTCTATGAACTGATATAAGCAACCCAGAAGTCCTTTTCCGCGGACACGGCTATTCGAATAGATTAGGTTAACCCTGCAGGGGTGTACTTCTTCACACACGCTCTCACCACTTACCGCCGTTTACACGACATGTACTCGGCAACCTTCAAGCGGAAGCCCAACGTGGGTGTCGGCCACGACCTACCTAATCACCTAAGTCTCTAGTCCAGGTTTATCGCCTATTCGGGTTCCATCCATGAGGAGATCCGGCCGGAGTTTC
>NW_021302246.1:0-1186 GCF_002162155.2 Triticum dicoccoides
CGCTCAATGTTTTCCTTAGTTAACTCATGCATTTTTAAAATCAATTCAGCACGTTGTTTAGCATCAAAATTAACCTTCTCCGAAGATGGAAGAGGCAACAAATCAATAGGTGCACGAGGTAGGAAACCATACACAACTTCAAAAGGGCACATCTTAGTAGTAGAATGCAATGAACGATTATAAGCAAATTCAATATGAGGCAAGCATTCCTCCCACATTTTCTTATTATTCTTCAAAACAGCCCTAAGCATAGTAGACAACGTTCTATTGACTACTTCAGTTTGTCCATCAGTTTGGGGGTGACAAGTAGTACTAAAAAGCAGTTTAGTCCCCAACTTAGCCCATAAACATCTCCAAAAGTGGCTTAGAAATTTAGTATCACGATCTGAAACAATAGTATTTGGCACACCATGCAAGCGAATAATTTCACGAAAGAACAAATCAGCAACATTAACAGCATCATCGCTTTTATGACATGGTATAAAGTGTGCCATTTTCGAGAATCTATCCACGACAACAAATATGCTATCCCTCCCCTTCTTTGTTCGAGGTAAACCTAAAACAAAGTCCATAGATATATCCTCCCAAGGAACACTAGGTACAGGCAAAGGCATATATAAACCATGAGGATTGAGTCGTGACTTAGCTTTTTGACATGTAGTGCATCGAGCAATAAAACGCTCAACATCCTGTCTCATCTTTGGCCAAAAGAAATGTGTAGCAAGTACGTCCTCCCTCTTCTTCACGCCAAAATGTCCCATTAATCCTCCTCCATGCGCTTCCTGCAACAACAAAAGACGAACGGAGCTAGCTGGAATGCATAGCTTGTTAGCACGAAACACAAATCCATCGTTAACGACAAACTTGTTCCACATTCTTCCTTCTTTACAATTCTGCATTACATCTTTAAAATCAGCATCATGCACATATTGATCTTTGATGGTCTCCAAACCAAATATTTTGAAGTCAAGTTGTGAAAGCATAGTATAGCGACGAGACAATGCATCAGCAATAACATTTTCTTTTCCCTTCTTGTGTTTAATGACATAAGGGAAAGTCTCAATGAATTCAACCCATTTAGCATGTCTACGATTCAGTTTAGCTTGACTTTTAATATGTTTCAAAGATTCATGATCAGAATGTATAACAAATTCTTTGGGCCATAAATAATGTTGCCATGTTTCTA
>NW_021302247.1:0-1538 GCF_002162155.2 Triticum dicoccoides
TATTACAAACATGGGTCTCATGACCCAACAATCAGAGCATACAAGTCAAAGCACAAGCGGAAGCTTAACATGTCTGAGTACAGACAACTATAAATGAAAAAGGCTGAGAAGCCTGACTATCTATCAGATCCTGCCGAGGGCACAAGATCGTAGCTGAGGTAACAAGCTAAACGTCGAAGTCCACGCGGAACTACTAGTGAGACTGAAGTCTCTCTGCAAAAACATAAATTAAGCAACGTGAGTACAAATGTACCCAGCAAGACTTACATCAGAACTAACTAGATATGCATCATTATCAACAAAGGGGATGGTGGGGTTTGACTGCAGCAAGCCAGCTTTGACTCGGTGGCTATCCTGAACTACGACTGCAAGTAACTCTTTTGAGGTGGCGCACACGAGTCCACATATTCACCATATCAATACACCACTATGGATCCGCTCTCGTCTCCCTACGAGAACGCCATCCATAGCACTCACGCTTATCTTGCGTATTTTAGGGTATCCACTTTCACTTGTCTATGAACTGTACAAGGGGTCCAAGTTTCCATATCCGAGGAATCCGGCTATTCGAATAGATAATGATAACCCTGCAGGGGTGTACTTCTTCACACACGCTCTCGCCACTTACCGCCCTATACACGTCATGTACCTCGGCAACCTTCAAGCGGAAGCCGGGCGAGGGAGTCGGCCACGACCTGACTAACCGAACAAGTCTCTAGTCCAGGTTTATCGCCTATTCGGGTTCCATCCGCAGGGAGATCCGGCCGGGGTGTCGCTTACGGCCCCAAACGATGTGAGCAGGGTTCCCAAGCCCACCATCCGGGTGCTACTTGGTACACTGGGCCACTATGCCTAGTCTGTCCCAAGCCCACCTGTACCGGGTGCCACTTGGTAGACTACTAACACTACCTACAAACACCAGAAACTAGTTGCAACTCCTGGACAGAGATCATGTTGATTAATAAGTCGAGAGAGTCAATTAAGGATCCCAATGTGTGGTAGTAGCTGTTCATGGATCACAAACATAGAACTCAGTTCCTGAGGACGGCTGCAATGAGACAACCCACCATGTACTCCTACATGGCCTCTCACCGCTACCTTTACCAAATCGTGTTCATACACTTAGCTCACACACAGTAGGACATGTTCACACGCCTCTGATTCATCCCCGATGAATCAGACCTGACTCAACTCTAAGCAGTAGCAGGCATGACAACAAGCATGAATGAGTAGGCACAACAGGGCTCAAACAACTCCTACTCATGCTAGTGGGTTTCATCTATTTACTGTGGCAATGACAGGTCATGCAGAGGATAAAGGGGTTCAACTACCGCAGCAAGTAACAAATATGTCGTTGTTGTCCTAATGCAGTAAAAGAGAGCAGGAGCGAGAGAGTGGGATTTTATCGGAATGAACAAGGGGGTTTTGCTTGCCTGGCACTTCTGAAGATAACATTGAGTCTTCATCAGTGTCAACGATCACATCATCGGTACAGCGTCTACCGAGGGGGAACAACACCGGCAAACACAGAAGAAACA
>NW_021302248.1:0-1362 GCF_002162155.2 Triticum dicoccoides
TGTGCCTTTTCTTTGGGGTACCGCACAGGAAGAAGCCTTCATGGTATTGAAAGATAAGTTGACACATGCTCCTTTACTCCAACTTCCTGATTTTAATAAGACTTTTGAGCTTGAATGTGATGCTAGTGGAATTGGATTAGGAGGTGTGTTATTACAAGATGGCAAACCTGTTGCATACTTTTCTGAAAAATTGAGTGGGCCTAGTCTGAATTATTCTACTTATGATAAAGAATTATATGCTCTTGTTCGGACTTTAGAAACATGGCAACATTATTTATGGCCCAAAGAATTTGTTATACATTCTGATCATGAATCTTTGAAACATATTAAAAGTCAAGCTAAACTAAATCGTAGACATGCTAAATGGGTTGAAATCATTGAGACTTTCCCTTATGTCATTAAACACAAGAAGGGAAAAGAAAATGTTATTGCTGATGCATTGTCTCGTCGCTATACTATGCTTTCACAACTTGACTTCAAAATATTTGGTTTGGAGACCATCAAAGATCAATATGTGCATGATGCTGATTTTAAAGATGTAATGCAGAATTGTAAAGAAGGAAGAATGTGGAACAAGTTTGTTGTTAACGATGGATTTGTGTTTCGTGCTAACAAGCTATGCATTCCAGCTAGCTCCATTCATCTTTTGTTGTTGCAGGAGGCGCATGGAGGAGGATTAATGGGACACTTTGGCGTGAAGAAGACGGAGGACGTACTTGCTACACATTTCTTTTGGCCAAAGATGAGAAGGGATGTTGAGCGTTTTATTGCTCGCTGCACTACATGTCAAAAAGCTAAGTCACGACTCAATCCTCATGGTTTATATATGCCTTTGCCTGTACCTAGTGTTCCTTGGGAGGATATATCTATGGACTTTGTTTTAGGTTTACCTCGAACAAAGAAGGGGAGGGATAGCATATTTGTTGTCGTGGATAGATTCTCGAAAATGGCACACTTTATACCATGTCATAAAAGCGATGATTCTGTTAATGTTGCTGATTTGTTCTTTCATGAAATTATTCGCTTGCATGGTGTGCCAAATACTATTGTTTCAGATCGTGATACTAAATTTCTTAGCCACTTTTGGAGATGTTTATGGGCTAAGTTGGGGACTAAACTGCTTTTTAGTACTACTTGTCACCCCCAAACTGATGGACAAACTGAAGTAGTCAATAGAACGTTGTCTACTATGCTTAGGGCTGTTTTGAAGAATAATAAGAAAATGTGGGAGGAATGCTTGCCTCATATTGAATTTGCTTATAATCGTTCATTGCATTCTACTACTAAGATGTGCCCTTTTGAAGTTGTGTATGGTTTCCTACCTCGTGCACCTATTGATTTCTTGCCTCTTCCATCTTCGGA
>NW_021302249.1:0-1561 GCF_002162155.2 Triticum dicoccoides
GGACTGGGCTTTCCACTTCACCCCTTTGTCCGGGGGCTCATGTTCTACTATGGCCTGGATTTCCACGATCTGGCGCCGAACTTCATCCTCAACATCTCGGCGTTTATCGTCGTGTGCGAGGCCTTCCTCTGCATCCAGCCCCACTTCGGCTTATGGCTCAAGACCTTCAATGTCAAACCGAAGGTAGTGAAGGGCACGCAGGCGGAGTGCGGAGGCGCCATGTTGGGTAAGATGCCCAACATCCTCTGGTTCGTAGGGGCCTTCGTGGAGTCCGTCAAGGGGTGGCACTCGGGGTGGTTCTACATCACCGAGCCGCGCGACCCTAAGTGGGCAGCGACCCCCGAGTTCAGATCTGGTATCCCCGTGCAGCTCACCTCCTGGAAAGAGAAGGGCTTGCTATGGGGTAATTCGAAGGAGCTGATGGGACTCCAAGCCTGTATCCAGAAGCTGGTGAACAAGAAGCTTAGGCTTGTTAACGTGGTCCAAGTCATGCTCGTCCGCCGGATTCTCCCATGCCAAGAACGGGCATTCAATCCGTGGGAGTTCGATCCGGAACAGCACCAGGTGTTGAGCGGGCTCTTCGACATGACGTACGAAGGCGCCTGGAGGGTGCTGTTTAAGGGCGTCGAAGCCCCCGCATCCGCGACGGAAGATCGCGGATTTCACTCGCAGCGTCCGGCTGACGAAGTAAGTGATTCTACCCCTTTACGGGACACTTGTTGTTAATAGTTTGATTCTAAGCGGGTTTCAATCTCCCTTTTCCTTTTACAGGACTGGATGAAGAAGGCGGAGCAGCTTGTCTGCCCGGCTCCCATGCCAGAAAACCCAGTTGATGCCCGTCTAGCGGGGCTGCTGGTTCCGGCACCGCATGTGGTGCTGGAGAAGAAGGCCAAGAAGGTGGCCACGGGTACTCAAAAGAGTTCCCATTTTCAGGTCTCCGACGACTCCGAGGCGGACTCCTCCCGCGAAGATGAGGAGGAGGAAGAAGACTCTCTCCCAGAGGAGGGAGAGAGGAAGAGGAAGCCTTCCCCAACAGTGGAGGCCGAAGGGTCCAAGAGGGGAAGAACTATTCCCCCGGATAGCTCTGCCAACACCAACGTTGGCAGCAAAGAGTGGCCTTCAAGGGCCAGGCCTCCGGCGAGATCGTAAGTATCCGGATTCCTGAATGATCTATAATTTCTCTTTTGTGTCACATAGTGTCCTTCTAATGCCGCATACTGCTTGCAGTCCGGCCGATGATGATCTCCCCGCTTCGTCGAGCGGGTCGTTGGCTCCGTCGAATGTGGATTCCATCCCGACTGCCTCCACCCCTCGCGCCGCTGAGGACGCCGAGGTGGGATCCCAGGAAGGGACCCATCAGGAGGAGGCTCCGGAGGCGCCGCAAGGCAGCCTCCCGGACTTTGCGCCGGACTCCACACTGGAACCCACAGTGGTTCCGGAGTCCGGCAGGCGGCCCCTTCGCAAGAAGGGCAAGACCGTGACACCGGCGGCCTCCGTCCAACTGGAGGCGCCGGACAACTTGTTGGAGGCGCTCAAAGGTGCTTCCATCGAGGAAGAACAC
>NW_021302250.1:0-1067 GCF_002162155.2 Triticum dicoccoides
TCTGCTATTGCCTGGGACTTAATGGCTTTCTTTGCCTCAAACTTGATATCAAGGGGAAGAAGTTCAATCGCCCATTTCGCCACTCGACCAGTTGCATCTCTGTTGTGCAAAATCTCTGATAGTGGAGCGTCGCTGACGACTGTG
The DNA here is from genome assembly GCF_002162155.2 of Triticum dicoccoides. Lineage (NCBI taxonomy): Eukaryota > Viridiplantae > Streptophyta > Magnoliopsida > Poales > Poaceae > Triticum > Triticum dicoccoides. The sequence goes on from NW_021302250.1 coordinate 145, forward strand.
ATGGAATGATCAGAGAAATAATGAGCAACCTTCTTTGTGGTCATGTATATTCCATACACAAGCTTCTGATAATGAGGATATCTCTGCTTGGATGGAGTCAAGACTTCAGACAAATAATACACTGGGCGCTGAACTTTGAAAGCTTTTCCTTCTTCTTCCCGCTCGACCGTAAGCACAGTACTGACGACTTGTCCTGTGGCTGCGATATAAAGCAACAGAGGCTCTTTGCTGATTGGAGCAGCAAGCACCGGCTGGGTGGAGAGCAGAGCTTTTAGCTCGGCAAACGCTGCATCAGCTTCTGGAGTCCACTCGAACTTGTCTGCCTTCTTCATTAGTCGGTAAAGAGGCAATGCCTTTTCACCGAGTCGTGAGATGAATCGACTTGATGCGGCCAAGCATCCAGTAAGCTTCTGGACATCGTGCACTCGCACAGGGCGTTTCATTCGGAGAATAGTGCCGATCTTTTCTGGATTAGCGTCGATCCCTCGCTCGGAAACGAGAAAACCGAGTAACTTGCCACCGGGAACTCCGAATGTGCACTTTGATGGATTGAGCTTGATATCATACCTTCTGAGGTTGGCAAATGTTTCGGCGAGGTCAGCGAGCAGGTCGGAACCTTTTCGTGACTTGACGACGATATCATCCATATACGCTTCCACATTCCGACTGATTTGAGTGAGTAGACACTTCTGAATCATTCGCATAAATGTGGCTCCGGCATTCTTGAGGCCGAATGGCATGGTGATATAGCAGAAACACCCGAATGGAGTGATGAAAGCTGTTTTTACCTCGTCGGGTCCGTACAGACGGATCTGGTGGTACCCGGAGTAGGCGTCTAGAAAAGACAATCTCTCGCATCCCGCGGTCGAGTCAACAATTTGATCTATGCGAGGGAGAGGAAAATGATCTTTCGGGCAGGCCCG
>NW_021302251.1:0-772 GCF_002162155.2 Triticum dicoccoides
GAAGAGGGGAACGGCGACGTGGCGGCGATGCAGGGCTTCCGGAGACCCGTGGAGCGGTGGGGAGGAAGAGGAGGTCGAGGCGGAGCTCCTGAGCTAGTCGGGGGAGCGAGGGGTGGCCGGAGATGGCTGCTATGGCGAACGGCGGCGACGGTGGTGTTCGGCCGTGTGAGAGAGAGAGCGAGGGAGAGGAGGGGAGAGCCGGGGGAGAGTGAGAGAGAGCAGGGGGGGAGGCGTGGCATCGTCCGGGGCATCGAGCGAGGAGGGGAGGGCAGGCAAGCAGGGAGAGAGGTGGCGTGGCGCGGTGGCGCGCGCGCGCGCCGGCCACACTCCCCTCCCTCTGTCGGGACGAAGACGACAGAGGAGGGAGGCGGGCTGGGCCGCCTGCTGGCTGGGCCAGCCAGCTGGATGGGCTGCACAGGGAGGAGCCCAGGTAAGCTTCTCCCTTTTATTTTTTTTCTGTTTTCTAAATTCTGACATTTGTTTTGATTTAAATAATATATTAAATCATTTATTTAACTTATGCCAATTTTTGCAGGGGCTAGATATATTATTCCAGAGCTCCTTTATAATTGGCATAATATTTGGACATATATTTATATATATAGAAATATATTTCCAAAGCAAATATTTATGCATTAATTCCAAATGCCCAAAATAAATGTCCATGAGCCACTAAAAATATTGGTTTGATTTTTATCTCTGTCCAATATTTTCAGAGATCAACATGAGCATTTTCTTGGACCCTTTTGGAGAAATTTTTATTTGGATCATT
>NW_021302252.1:0-1109 GCF_002162155.2 Triticum dicoccoides
TAGTATAGCTAGGCTTTCCAAGCCTCCTTTATTTTACTAGTTGTCTGTACTCAGACAAGTTACCTCCGCTGCTAGTTTGTATGACTGTATGACTTGAATGCTGGGTCGTGTGACCCGTATCTTTGTGTATGCTATGTATGGCTCCCTGAGCCTTAAATAAAGTACTTGTGTCGTAGAGTCATGTTGTGATGCTTCGTTGTATTTGCACATATCGAGCATATTGTGTGTATGATTGAAATGCTTGGTATGTGTGGGATCTGACTATCTAGTTGTTTATCTTTAGTAGCCTCTCTTACCGGGAAATGTCTCCTAGTGTTACCGCTGAGCCATGGTAGCTTGCTACTGCTCTGGAACACTTAGGCTGGCCGGCATGTGTCCTTCTTCGTTCCTGTGTCTGTCCCTTCGGGGAAATGTCACGCTTTGAGTACTGGAGTCCTGTTAGCCCAGTGCTACAGCCCGGACCCACTTGCTGATGACCGACACGTTCGAAGCTGGGTCATGGATGCCTGTCCCTGTAAGTCTGTGCCACTTTGGGTTTACGACTAGTCATGTCAGCCCGGGGTCTTTATCATATGGATGCTAGCGACACTATCATATACGTGAGCCGAAATGCGCAAACGGTCCCGGGCAAAGGTAAGGCGACACCCGTGGGGATACCGTGCGTGAGGCCGCAAAGTGATATGAGGTGTTACCGGCTAGATCGATGTGACATCGAGTCGGGGTCCTGACAGCGTTGGCATCAGAGCCGGACTGCCTGTAGGTTCTCCAAGCCAAACTGGTCGATGTTGAGTCTAGAAATTCTTTAGTTATATGTAGGGGAATTGTTTGTGGGTTGGAACGTAAGGCTCTTTTTACTCCTTTATCTTATGACATTCTGATCTGAGTCAGTCCATTCTTCCACCGGGGGTTAAGGAATTAGGATCTATTCTCTCTATCAGGATCACGTGTTACTAATCAGTAGTACCTTATAAGTCTGATGGATACAAGCCTAGTTCAGTTCTACTACCACATTATGTTGTTAGAATGGATTCAGAACTTTGATATGATGATGTTGAGTGCGTACGAAATCCTTTGTCAAATGTCTCAAAATCCTTCTTGAGCATTTACAG
>NW_021302253.1:0-1386 GCF_002162155.2 Triticum dicoccoides
TGTTTTGCACCCGTTGTATTTGAACGTAGAGCCTATCACACCCGATCATCACGTGGTGTCTCAGCACGAAGAACTTTCGCAACGGTGCATACTCAGGGAGAACACTTCTTGATAATTTAGTGAGAGATCATCTTATAATGCTACCGTCAATCAAAGCAAGATAAGATGCATAAAAAGATAAACATCACATGCAATCAATATAAGTGATATGATATGGCCATCATCATCTTGTGCTTGTGATCTCCATCTCCGAAGCACCGTCATGATCACCATCGTCACCGGCGCGACACCTTGATCTCCATCGTAGCATCGTTGTCGTCTCGCCAATCTTATGCTTCCATGACTATCACTACCGTTTAGTAATAAAGTAAAGCATTACATCGCGATTGCATTGCATACAATAAAGTGACAACCATATGGCTCCTGCCAGTTGCCGATAACTTGGTTACAAAACATGATCATCTCATACAATAAAATTCAGCATCATGCCTTGACCATATCACATCACAACATGCCCTGCAAAAACAAGTTAGACGTCCTCTACTTTGTTGTTGCATGTTTTACGTGGCTGCTACGGGCTTAAGTAAGAACCAATCTCACCTACGCATCAAAACCACAATGATAGTTTGTCAAATAGACTCCGTTTTAACCTTCTCAAGGACCGGGCGTAGCCATACTTGGTTCAACTAAAGTTGGAGAGGCAGTCGCCCGCAAGCCATCTCTGTGCAAAGCACGTCGAGGGAATCGGTCTCGCGTAAGCGTACGCGTAAGGTTGGTCCGGGTCGTCTCGTCCAATAATACCGCCGAACCAAAGTATGACATGCTGGTAGGCAGTATGACTTGTATCGTCCACAACTCACTTGTGTTCTACTCGTGCATATAACATCAACATAAATAACCTGGCTCGGATGCCACTGTTGGGTTTCGTACTAATTTCAAAAAATTTCCTACGCACACGCAAGATCATGTGATGCATAGCAACGAGGGGAGAGTGTTGTCTACGTACCCAACGCAGACCGACTGCGGAAGCGATGACATGACGTAGAGGAAGTAGTCGTACGTCTTCACGATCCAACCGATCAAGCACCGAAACTACGGCACCTCCGAGTTCGAGCACACGTTCAGCTCGATGACGATCCCCGGACTCCGATCCAGCAAAGTGTCGGGGAAGAGTTCCGTCAGCACGACGGCGTGGTGACGATCTTGATGAACTACAGCAGCAGGGCTTCGCCTAAACTCCGCTACAGTATTATCGAGGTATATGGTGGCAGGGGGCACCGCACACGGCTAAGGAATAGATCACGTGGATCAACTTGTTGTGTCTTTGGTGCTAGCCCTGCCCCTCTATTTATATGTTGAGCCCCGGGGTCGAAACTTGGAGCAAAA
>NW_021302254.1:0-1040 GCF_002162155.2 Triticum dicoccoides
GAGCGAGGCCGCCGACGCAGCTGGGCCTCGCGCCCTCGCTGCGGTGGCCTCGGGCACGGGTGCCCAGTGCCCAGTCGGGCTCACGCCCGCACCCGCACCCGCACCCGCACCCGCACCGCCCTGTGCCCGCTAAGGCCCCCGGGCCACTGACTAGGGGGCCCCGCCCCAGAACGTTAAAAAAAAGGGATTAAAAAATAATAATAAATAAATAATAAAATAAATAAAAACAATAAATATAATTAATAAAATTAAAAATGATTTAATAAAATTAATTATTAATTAATTAATTAATTAAGTAATTAAATAAGTTAATTAATCATGATTAGATTAACCGAATCACTAATTAAATTAACTAATCTATAATTAAACTAAACAGAGAATGACAGGTGGGTCCCACTGGACCCACATGTCAGGTTGACCAAGTCAACTCTGTTGACTGCTGATGTCAGCATGACATCATGCTGATGTCATTAATCTGTTTTTCGAATTAATTAAATAATTAATCAAATTCCAGAAATTAATAAAATCTTTAGAAAATCATATCTTTTAATCCGTAACTCGGATTAAAATATTTTCAACATGAAAGTTGCTCAGAACGACGAGACGAATCCGGTTACGCAGCCCGTTCGTCCGCCACACACCCCTAGCATACCGAACACGCAACTTTCCCCCTCCGGCTCCTCTGCCCGAAAATGCGAAACACTGGGAATACTTTCCCGGATGTTTCCCCCCTTCGTCGGTATCACCTACTACCGCGATTGGGCACACCTAGCATCGTTACTTGTCATGTCATGCATCGATATGCATTTGTTTGCATTGTATTCATTGTTTCTTCCCCCTCTTCTCTCCGGTAGACTACGAGACCGACGCTGCTGCTGCCCAGTTCGACTACGGAGTTGACGACCCCTCCTTCTTGCCAGAGCAACCAGGCAAGCCCCCCCTTTGATCACCAGATATCGCCTACTCTTCTCTATACTGCTTGCATTAGAGTAGTGTAGCATGTTACTGCTTTCCGTTAATCCTATTCTGATGCATAGCCT
>NW_021302255.1:0-763 GCF_002162155.2 Triticum dicoccoides
AAGGCGCGCTTATCTGTCGGTCATCAACACTCACAGATTTGGCCGATTCTGGACCATTTCATGGACTATTACTCCCTGTTTTGGGGTCCCGGAGAGGTTTCCAGGATTAACGAACCCTGGGGTGCGTTTATGTTTCGGCCATCAACACTCGCGGTTCTGGCCGATTCTGACCTGTTTCGTGGACTATTACTCACCGGTTTTGGGCCCCAAACCAATTTCCATAGTTGTTGAACCCATATATGCGCTTACGTATCGGTCATCAACACTCACAGTTTTGGCCGATTCTGGCCCGTTTCATGGACTATTACTCACTGTTTTGCGGTCCCGGAGTGATTTCCACGATTAACGAACCCTGAGGTGCATTTATGTTTCGGTCATCAACACTCACGGTTTTGGCAGATTCTGACCCGTTTCGTGGACTATTACTCACTGTTTTAGGGCCCCAAAGTGATTTGCATAGTTGTTGAGCCCCAAGGTGCGCTTACGTGTCGGTCATCAACACTCATATATTTGGCCGATTCTGGCCCGTTTCGTGGACTATTACTCACCCTTTTTTGGCCCTAAAGCTATTTCCGTAGTTGTTGAACCCCAAGGTGCGCTTGCGTGTCGGTCATCAACACTCACAGATTTGGCCGATTCTGGCCCGTTTCGTGGACTATTACTCAATGTTTTGGGGTCCCGGAGTGACTTCCACGATTAACGAACCCTGGTGTGCGGTTATGTTTTGGTCATCAACACTAGCGGTTTTGGCCGATTCTAACCC
>NW_021302256.1:0-752 GCF_002162155.2 Triticum dicoccoides
TGTGTCTGGCCCGAGTCCACTGTAAAGATGCGCGAGAAGAGAAGCTGGCGGCCCTTCGGGTGGCCAACACCAAGAAACACGACTTCAGGTCCTTTATGGAAACTTTCCTTGCGGCTGCCACTCGGATCGCCGACGGAATTGACCTTGATGAGTTTGTTGCACCTTCCAGCCCTCCACAGGAGGGGTAAAAAACTTCTTCTGGCTCGACGCTTTAAATTTGCCTCGGTATGCCGAGTGGAATTGTAACCGATAAACCTTAACAGGCTTAACGCCTGAGCACTTTCGGTTCCTTTAGATATCGATTCAAACTTGAATTTGGTGCTTGAATACGATTGCTTTTGGCTCGAAATGTCTTTTGCAGGTTCAAAGCAAGGCGCCTTTACTGCAATCGACTTATTCTTTAGTCCACTTAGGCGAGCACTGGGCTGCGGCTAAGCCTCTGAGTGGAAGTCCGGCTTACCACTCGGTAGGATTTCTATAACTTAGGCTAGCACTGGGCTGCAGCTAAGCCTCCGAGTGAGAGGGTTGCTCTTCACTCGGTAGGATTTTTATAACTTAGGCGAGTGCTTGGACTGCAGCTAAGCCTCCGAGTGAGAGGTTTTCTTTTCACTCGGTAGGATTTTGATAACTTAGGCAAGTACTTGGACTGCAGCTAAGCCTCCGAGTGGAAGTCCGGCTTACCATTCGGTAGGATTTTTATATCTTAGGCGAGTGCTTGGACTGCAGCTAAGCCCCCGAGTGAGAGGTTTGCT
>NW_021302257.1:0-966 GCF_002162155.2 Triticum dicoccoides
CCGTGTAAAACTGTCTTACACCCGTTGTATGTGAACGTAAGAATCCATCACACCCGATCATCACGTGGTGCTTAGAAGCGACGAACTGTAGCAACGGTGCACAGTTAGGGGAGAACACTTCTTGAAATTTTTGTAAGGGATCATCTTATTTACTACCGTCGTCCTAAGTAAACAAGATGCATAAACATAATAAACATCACATGCAATTATATAGTTGTGACATGATATGGCCAATATCATATAGCTCCATTGATCTTCATCTTCGGGGCTCCATGATCATCTTGTCACCGGCTTGACACCATGATCTCCATCATCATGATCTCCATCATCGTGTCTTCATGAAGTTGTCACGCCAACGACTACTTCTACTTCTATGACTAACGTTTAGCAATAAAGTAAAGTAGTTTGCATGACGTTATTCAATGACACGCAGGTCATACAAAAAATAAAGACAACTCCTATGGCTCCTGCCGGTTGTCATACTCATCGACATGCAAGTCGTGATTCCTATTACAAAGAACATGATCTCATACATCACAATTCATCATTCATCACAACTTCTGGCCATATCACATCACATGATCAATCGCTGCAAAAACAAGTTAGACGTCCTCTAATTGTTGTTGCATCTTTTACGTGGCTGCAATTGGGTTCTAGCAAGAATGTTTTCTTACCTACGAATCACCACAACGTGATTTTGTCAACTTCTATTTACCCTTCATAAGGGCCCTGTTCATCGATTCCGCTCCAACTAAAGTGGGAGAGACAGACACCCGCCAGCCACCTTATGCAACTAGTGCATGTCAGTCGGTGGAACCGGTCTCACGTAAGCGTACGTGTAAGGTTGGTCCGGGCCGCTTCATCCCACAATACCGTTGAGCAAGAAAAGACTAGTAGAGGCAAGTAAGATGACAAAATCCACGCCCACAACAAAATTGTGTTCTACTCGTGCAAAGAGAACTACGC
>NW_021302258.1:0-1028 GCF_002162155.2 Triticum dicoccoides
CCCGAAATCAGTGAGTAATAGTCCATGAAACGGGCCAAACTCGGCCAAAACTGCAAATGTTGATGACAGACACATAAACACACCGTTGTTCGTCGATCGTGGAAATCGCTACGTGACCCCAAAACTGACTAATAGTCCAAGAGACGGGCCAGAATCGACCAAAACCGCGATTGTTGATGACCGACACGTAAGCGCGCCTTGGGGTTCGACAACCATGGAAATCGCTTTGGGACCCCAAAAAGGTGAGTAATAGTCCATGAAACGGGCCAGAATTGACAATAACCACGAGTGTTGATGACCGACACGTAAACGCACCACGGGGTTTGTTAATCGTGGAGATCACTACGGGACCCCAAAACAGTCAGTATTAGTCCATGAAACGGGCCAGAATTGGCCAAAACAATGAGTGTTGATGACCGACACGTAAGTGCACCTTAGGGTTCAACACCTGTGGAAATCGCTTTGACCGCAAAACGGTGAGTAACAGTCCATGAAACGGGCCAGACTCGTCAAAAACCGCGATTGTTGATGTCTGACACGTAAACGCACCCCGGGGTTTGTTAATCGCGGAAATCACTCCCGGACCCCAAAAAAGTGAGTAATAGTCCATAAAATGGGCCAGAATCAGCCAAAATTGTGACTGTTGATGACCGACATGTAAGCGCACCATGGGGTTCATAAACTATGGAAATCGCTTTGGGATCCCTAAACGGTGAGTAATAGTCCACGAAACGGGTCAGAATTGGCCAAAGCTGTGAGTGTTGATGACGGGCACGTAAACGCACCCCAGGGATCGTCAATCATCGAAATCGCTCTGGAACCCCAAAACGGTGTGTAACAGTGCACAAAACATACCAGAATCGGCCAAAATTGTGAGTTTTGATGACCGACACGTAAACGCACCCCGGTGTTCGTCAATCGTGGAAATCACTTCGGGATCCCAAAACTGAGTAATAGTCCAAGAAACGAGCAAGAATCGGCCCAATCTGCGAGTCTTGACGACCAACACGTAAGCACATCTTGGGTTC
>NW_021302259.1:0-786 GCF_002162155.2 Triticum dicoccoides
ACATTTTCAGAGTTCATTTTGTAGTGATTTTCAATTTCACGGTCATTTAGCTCCCTAAACAATTCGGTAAATGACTGAAAAACAGCAAATGATGTCAGAACATGTTGGAAATTGATGACGTCGCTTTCATTGCTTCATACTAAACGCAAAAGAAGTCGGGATTTCAAATAAGTTTAAAAAACATTGAAGTGCCCGTGTAACAGATGAGTTCTCGTCCGAAACCATGATACTCCGAAAGACATTGTCCAGTTTGTACACGAAGTGCGTCCAGTTTTTGCCGAGACCCTCTATACTCTTTCGCACATACCATGCGGGTGATATGATGATACCATGCCAAGTGTCAATATTTTTAGAGTTCATTTTGTAGTGATTTTCAATTTCATGGTCATTTAGCTCTCTAAACAAATTGGTAAATGACTCAAAAACAGCAAATGATGTCAGAACGTGTTGGAAATTGATGACGTCACTTTGAATGCTGCATACTAAACGCAAAAGAAGTTGTAATTTCAAATAAGTTTAAAAAACATTGAAGTGTCCGTGTTACATATGAGTTCTCGTCCGAATCCCTGATACTCCGAAAGACATTGTCTAGTTTGTACACGAAGTGCGTCCAGGTTTTGCCGTGACCCTCTCTACTCTTCCGCACGTGCTATGCGGGTGAAATGATGATACCATGACAAGTTTCAACATTTTCATAGTTCAGTTTGTAGTGATTTTCAATTTCATGGTCATTTAGCTCTCTAAACAAATCGGTAAATGACTGAAAATAACAAATGATGTCAGAAC
>NW_021302260.1:0-734 GCF_002162155.2 Triticum dicoccoides
TTTGTTGTTTTTCGGTCATTTACCTAATTGTTTTGAGAGCTAAATGACTGTGAAATTGAAAAGCACTACAAAATGAATTCTGAAAATGTTGAAACTTGGCATGGTATCATCATTTCACACGCATAGCATGTGTGAAAGAGTAGAGAGGGTCACGGCAAAAACTGGACGCACTTCGTGTACAAACTAGACAAACTCTTTCGGAGTATCGGGGTTTCGGACGAGAACTCATCTGTTACACGGCCACTTCAATGTTTTTTAAACTTATTTGAACTCCGGACTTCTTTTGTGCTTAGTATGCATCATTCAAAGCGACGTCCTCAATTTCCAACATGTTCTTACATCTTTGTTGTTTTTCGGGCATTTACCTAATTGTTTAGGGAGCTAAATGACCGTGAAATTGAAAATCACTACAAAATGAATTCTCAAAATGTTGAAACTTGGCATGGTATCATCATTTCACCCGCATAGCATGTGCGAAAGAGTAGAGAGGGTCACGACAAAAACTGGATGCACTTCGTGTACAAACCGGACAAACTCTTTCGGAGTATCAGGGTTTCGGACAAGAACTCATCTGTTACACGAGCACTTCAATGTTTTTTAAACTTATTTGAACTCCGGACTTCTTTTGTGTTCAGTATGCAGCATTCAAAGCGACGTAATTAATTTCCAACATGTTCTGACATCATTTGTTGTTTTTCGGTCATTTACCTAATTGTTTAGAGAGCTAAATGACC
>NW_021302261.1:0-1952 GCF_002162155.2 Triticum dicoccoides
ATTCTTCTACAGAATTTTTCCCTTGTCTTAAACGCTGCAATTTTTGAAGCAATTCACGTTGATAATATGGTGGAACCCAACGCGTACGCATAGCAGTTTTCAAAGCAGCCCAAGTAGTTGGAATAGGATATAATCTACAATGTTCAGACCACCATACACATGCAAAACTAGTGAAAGCACAAACAGCAGCAGCAACTCGTCTCTCCTCAGGATATTGTAAACATGTAAATCGTTGTTCAGTTTCTAACTCCCAAGTAAGATATATATCAGGAACATATCTACCCTCAAATGGTGGAATATTCAATTTCAGTTTAGGAATATGGACATCATCTCGTACCTGAGGTGGTGGTGCAGGCCTACCATTACGAATATATACCTGAGGTCGACCTGCTGGTGGTGGTGCTGGTGGCTGCTCGTAGATCTGATTTTGATCAACCTCATCCTCGTAATCTCCCACATAATCATCCTCCTCCGCATCAGCAGCAGGAGCCACAAAAGTATCAACAGCAGCACCAACAGTTCGGCCAAACGCAAGAGGAACACGGCTTGCTTGGCGGAGGTCTGCTTCGCGACGTGGAGGTAGTCGTTGTTGTTGTTGTTGTTGTTGGAGAGGTGCGTTAGCTGCAGCGAGTGGTGGTGGTGGAAGACGCGCGAGCAATTCATTAAACTTGTTATCGAGCTTTGTTTCGAACGTCTTCTCAAAGCCAGTGATCTTCTCCATGGCCTCTTCAAAATTGTTCAGCACATCTTGCACCTGTTCAGTCATCATTTGCTGAAACTTATCATGAAGCTCCTTGTTCGATAAATTCTCCCAGTCAATCTCGTCGGCTTGTGATCCTGGCATGGTTAGCAGCAATAGAAACACACAAGAATATGATCCTACAGACTACGAACAAGTGGTGGTGGTGGGTGTCACAAATCCGTCAAGCAAATCTCAAATTCTTACCAGTTCTTACCCACCAGCAGGCGGTGATCGGCAACCGTTGTAGTCAAAAACTGTTAAAGCTTGGATAGAGCGATTACCAGGGAGAGTCAAACGCACGACGTAGATGTATGTGGAGCTGGGAAGGCTTATAATATGGTAGCAAAAAGGGTCAGCAATAATCAATTCAGAGATGCAAACTTGAATAAACGCTCAACGACGGTACTGTGCTGGTCCTAGGCTAGACTGTGCTAGAGACGCGAGCCTAGAACACTAACAAAATCACGGCGCGGCACGTAAACAAGGGAAAAGCACACTCTGGAATTTTTTTTTCGCTCTTTTTTTTTGCGCTCTTTTTTTTTTGCGCTGCTTTTTTTTTGCGAAAAATCACTATAATGGCGAGTGTCTCAAAACTCTTCTTAGCTCAAACTGACAGGATGGGCACGAAATTTTTTTGACCAATTTTTTTTTTTTGACTGCCCGGACCCAAAAACTGGAAACAGGTCAAAAAAAACTTCCTATAATGGCACCTGTCTCAAAACACTCAGAAACACCTAAAAATAGGATAGCCAGAAAATTTTTCGAAAAATGCGTTTTCGAAAAATTTTGGGCCTAAACGGAGCGTGGCTACCCGACTCCGGCAAGGAAACACGAACCGGAATCTAGATGGATCCCGAAAACAAACCTAATAAGCAAGGAACTCGGATTGGTGGTGGATATATGGTGGTGGTATATGGCAGCGGTGGTGGTAGCGGTGGTAGTATATGGATATGGATCGGTGGTGGTATATGGACACGGATTGGTGGTGGTATATGGATACGGATTCGGTGCGGTGGTGGTAGATGGCAGGGGCGATGATGATGGTGCGGCGGCGGCGTGACAACTTATGACCAGAACTCGAAACTCTACAAGACTAGACTCTAAGACCAGCAACTAGACACGACGATGCAACCGCAAATTCAACAAAGCAAAACCCTAAAAAGATTATGCAAGGCTCAGATTGGTTCGGATATGATGAACTAACCCTAAA
>NW_021302262.1:0-1318 GCF_002162155.2 Triticum dicoccoides
CTAACCGAACTCCTCAAGAAAGATAAGAAGTTCGAGTGGACTCCACAATGTGAGCACAGCTTTCAGGAACTGAAAAGACGCCTGACTTCTGCTCCCGTACTGGTACCGCCAGACTTCTCCAAAGACTTTGTTATCTACTGCGACGCCTCGCGACAAGGACTAGGTTGCATTCTCATGCAAGATCGACACGTAATTGCCTACGCTTCACGGCAATTGCACCCACATGAGGAGAATTATCCTACTCATGATCTAGAGCTTGCAGCCGTAGTCTATGCACTTAAGACCTGGCGACATTACCTCCTCGGTAATCGTTGCGAAATATTCACTGATCACCAAAGTTTGAAGTACATCTTCACCCAACCGGATCTGAACCTCAGGCAAAGACGTTGGGTTGAATTGATCACAGACTTCGACTTAGGAATAACCTACACCCCAGGGAAAGCCAACGTCATGGCTGATGCGCTAAGTCGTAAATCTTATTGTAACAACCTGATGTTACAACAAAGTCAACCGCTTCTCCATGAGGAATTTCGGAAGCTTAACCTTCACGTTGTACCTCAAGGTTTTCTTTCCACCTTGGTAGCAAAACCTACTCTTACGGATCAAATCATCGCTGCCCAAAAGCGAGATAAGGGAATATCTAAAATCAAAGAGAACATTGCTAGCGGAGGTGCTAGTTGTTTCTCCACAAATGATCATGGTGTTGTGTACTTTGAGAACCGTCTAGTGGTTCCCAAGAACCAGCATCTACGGCAGTTGATCCTTAAGGAGGCTCATGAATCCCCTCTCACCATTCATCCCGGTAGTACTAAGATGTATCAGGACCTACGCCAGAGGTTCTGGTGGACTAGGATGAAGAGAGAAATTGCTCACTATATTGCAAATTGCGACGTCTGTCGTCGTGTAAAAGCAGAGCACCAACGGCCTGCTGGCACCCTTCAACCCTTAGCTATTCCTGAATGGAAATGGGATAAAATTGGTATGGATTTCATTACCGGTTTTCCCAGGACCAAGAGAGGGAATAATGCTATTTTCGTCGTGGTCGATCGTCTTTCCAAAGTAGCCCATTTCCTACCTGTTCGAGAGAGTATAACCGCTAGTCAGCTGGCAGACTTATACATCTCCCGAATAGTGTCCCTTCATGGTGTTCCTTTGGAAATTAACTCGGATCGAGGAAGTCTTTTCACCTCTCGATTTTGGGAAAGTTTCCAAAATGCTATGGGAACCCGTCTCTCCTTTAGCACCGCATTCCACCCTCAGTCGAGTGGTCAAGTGGAACGCGTCAACCAGATTCTAGAAGACATGCTTCGAGCCTCTG
>NW_021302263.1:0-2366 GCF_002162155.2 Triticum dicoccoides
ATCGTCAAAAAATCCACCACACCGACATTGCCGATAGACATGCGTGAGCGAGAGACATGTGGTTGTAAACTAAAAGGCAATATTTTCAAATAAACATAAAATAGGAAGTTTTTAATAAATAATTTAAAAAAAGGTAGGAAGAATGGCCATTAGCCTGAAAAATATTTGTAAAGACCACAAAAAAAGTCACATAATCAACCGATTTTGCAAAATGAACACACCCAAAGTTGCTTATTCCATTGGATCTCGACTTCCAGGTCAGGAAAGAAGAAATTTTAGAAACACAAAGAAATATATATTTTTTGTAAAATGACACATATCAGGCATGTTTCTTATCTCATCCCCGCACACACTACCTCATCTAGTTGCAAAACACATTGTACTCCTTGCAGTTGCCCGTGAGTTTGGATGCAGGCAGTTGTGCAGGCGTTCTACCGCCTTGTAGTTGCACGTGGTTCCCATACATACAATTGTGCGTATGGGACATATGAATTTTTTTGAGTTCAAGAACACATGATTTTTTTATTGGTAAAAATACAAAGAAAAAGCAATTGTTTCTCTATCAACCTGACATAGAAAAGAATAAGACATATAAACATGACTAAAATATTTTTTGGTAATACATAAATTAGAAAAGCAAAAACTATCAAAAGAAATAGGCAATATAATAAACAAAAAAATCATGTAGAAAAGACATCAACAAAGTTAGTATAAAAATAGCTCAAGCATGCCAAAATGTTTGTTTTACAATTTTTTAGATGATCGATATTTCAATAAAAAATAAAAATATAAATATAAAAAATGTAAAAATAGCTTAATAAAAACAATAAATAAATGCACTAAAATAGAAAATAAAAAATAAATAAAAAGGAAGGATAAAAGTAGACGTGAATACACAAACTGAGCTGCCCTAGTGAGCTTCTTACTGTGCACACTCTCCCAACAAAAAAATTAAAGAAACACATGTATTCACATGGAAGACCTATGAGAAAATAAAAAACAGAAAAGGAAAATTATATAGAGAACTACAAGCGACAACCCATGGCTCAGAATGGAAAGCAATGCAGCGGCAGAAGGTCCAGTGCCCGCTGGGACAAAGCCCAGTACGTTTTGGACAAGAAATACATCAGCGCAATAAAACACAGATCGATCAAAGCAAAAGCAAATCGTACCGCTAATCTCGTCGACTGAGACTTCACTAAATCTCAGTCGACTGAGATATAGCAAACCCCTTTAACAAATCGAATAGACGGGATTTTTTTATACAAATATAGCACTTTAAAATTGTGCTTGGAAATATTTAATGGAGATAAACTTGAAGATTTTTTTAAAAGAAGTTCTAGAAAGATTGCTCATTCCAACTACAGATTAGATATTTATTAATTTATAACTTTGCACTTTCACAATACATGTTTTTTTTTGCAACAGATAGTTCTTGGAAAAATTGTGTTGCGCATCTGGTAAATTTTAAAAAAAAAATTCACTAACTATTTTTCTTAATTTAATTACTAGGGCCTGAACTTTGATTTTGCACCGGGCCCCCAAATTCTCAGGTACGGCCCTGGAGGGAGTATAACTCGAATTTCCACCGTAATAGAATCTGGTTTGAAATGTCGTATATATGGATATTTCGGTTGCATATATATGTATACCACTGGCTTATGAAACATTATTTTCTGAGAGATCATGACATGTTTACATGGGAAAAATAATAGCACTATCATGATGCCCTAAAACAGTTCCGGTCATGGCCAAGAAAAAAAAAGGCAAACAACAGGATGCAATAAATTGCATTTCCTGCAATTCCGGTCATGCTTAATAACCAATCATTCAACATTTAAAATACATGCGAACTGAGCATTGCTTAGATGGTTAGGTTCCTTGTGGTGAAACTAGCCCACCAGGGTTCAAGTCCCAAACTTCGCACTAGTGGTTGCATTTCCGGCAAAGTATGAGAGGAGATATTCCTGTCGACTAAGATGCTCCTATGGCGACTTTGTCAATCTCAAGATTAGTTGCCGGCTCAGTATGGATAGGGCGTGCATGTCTACGTTCATAAGGGTGAGTGTATGTACGTGTATGTGGGCCTCTATGATTGCACTGTATTAGGAGAGTTAAAATGCGTGAATGATGGCACAAAAGGACCTTAATAAATTTTCACATCAGACCACATTAATTAATATGTAGCTTTGTTCAACCAGACTTTATGACGGCGTCCTAAACGGTCCTGGTCTTGCGCAAGAAGAAAAGTTGAAGCAAAGGTGTGGCATAAACTAGTCATTCTAAATTGGTGGTTGTGTTGTCAGTTTGATGGAAAGGAAAATGGGAGCTTAAGGTCCTTTAGCTCAAAACAAAACCGTCATTCA
>NW_021302264.1:0-907 GCF_002162155.2 Triticum dicoccoides
TTTTGGTTTCCCAAAGCGAGTTCCTCGATTGACGATCCCCGGGTGTGTTTACGTGTGCATCGTCAACACTCACAGTTTTGTCCAATTCTAGCCGTTTTCATGGACTATTACTCACCGTTTTGGGGCCCCGAAGTGATTTCCATAGTGGTTGAACCCCAGGGTGCGATTATGTTTTGGTCAACAACACTCGCAAGTTTGGCCGATTCTGGCCTGTTTCGTGGACTGTAACTGACTGTTTGGAGTCCCAGAGTGATTTCCATGATTGACGAAGCCCAGGGTGCGATTACGTGTAGGTCATCAACACTCGCAATTTTAGCCGATTCTTGCCCGTTTTGTGGACTATTAATCACTGTTTTGGGATCCGGAGTGATCTCCACGATTGGAAAACCCCAGGGTGCGTTTATGTGTCGGTCATCAACACACAATTTTTGCTGATTCTGGCCCGTTTCGTGGATTATTACTCACTGTTTCGGGTCCCAAAGTGATTTCCACGACATACGAACCCTGGGGCGCTTTTACATGTCGGTCATCAACACTCACATTTTTGGCTGATTCTGGTCCGTTTCGTGCACTATTACTCACCGTTTTGGGGCCCAGAGTGATTTCCATGATTGACGATTCTCGGGGTGCGTTTACGTGTCCGTCGTCAACACTCACAGTTTTGTCCAATTTTGACCCATTTTGTTGACTATTTCTCACCATTTTGGGTCCCAAAGCGGTTTCCATAGTTATTGAACCCCAAGGTGCGCTTATGTGTCGGTCATCAACAGTCGTAATTTTGGCCAATTCTGGCTCATTTCCTGGACTATTACTCACTATTTTGGTTTCCCAAAGCGAGTTCCTCGATTGACGATCCCCGGGTGTGTTTACGTGTGCATCGTCAACACTCACAGTTTTGTCCAATTCT
>NW_021302265.1:0-1931 GCF_002162155.2 Triticum dicoccoides
GTTTTGTGTTCCCAGTGTGAAGATTCTGGCCATCATTCTCGAAAGCATCTCGTGGTGCTACTTAGGAGTAGGTATTCTATTCCTTGGGTTTTGAACCCGAGATTCACCCTACTTACTTCATGTTGATAGTAATTGCTAGCTCCCTTAGGTTATTAGTAACCTTTGCGATAGTCCTTGGAGTCCGTGGTATCTTCTTCTTTCAAATACCATGAACTACTTATGGCAGAAGTTCCTCGTTGAACTGAACAATCACAACCAGAGTGCTCTTGATGAGTTCTCCATTATATATTGTGGCTCTGCCAGTTCTACCTTTCTGCATGGGTTATCCGGAAGAAATATGTTGAACTTCGTTCGACATGTTAAACCATGCATCCACAACTCAGAAAATCGTATGTTCCTTGAGCTGTCCCTCTTTAATTGTCTTCTGACCCTCGTCTATCAATTGATAGTCAAGAGTATGCGTGCAATCGTTCATCGATATCTATTACTCTTGTGGTCCGTCAAGCCATTCTATTCCGGAATGACTAGGAGAAACAAACTCCAGTACCTCATCCATATCTAGGATTGAGTCAAAACAATTGTACTCCGCAGATCAAAATGCCAATCCAGCTTTTGCTCTGTTCTACCTTGGAGTATTACCATCTTTATATCGGGATTGTTATAGGAATTGCACACCATCCTATGAACTCTTGATACAGTGATACTCTCTCCATCATTATTCATTTCTCGGTTCCCGTGTTATTATAATCGGAACGCCGACAAGTGAATCATGATGTGTGAAATCAATACTCATAGCAACCTTGTTGCTTGGTAGTTAAATGGACAATATTCTCATTCTTAGCATGTTGGTTATTGAATCACCATTCTAAGATAGATTGTGCTACCTAGTCCTTATTCCCTGGTGCACTCTTTGATTGATGAGTTAGGATTTTGTCAAGTCCTCGCTCATTTGATCATATCATCTTGCTCTGAAAAGCAAGATTGTTCTCGAGCTTAGTAACATATCGGTGGTTCGTGATATTCCTAATTTCTTCTCGGAAGTATCACCAGGTTGTCGCCTGACCGCTATGTTGATCTCGTGATCAAGTTGGTTTATTCCTGTAAACCACCATTTCTCCAAGAATCCGTGTTGGGTACCTCTGAGCTAGTTGGTTAAGCTAAACAACAACTTGGAGAGTTGGAAGATAAAAGCTTGTCCGACTTAGTTCATGTTAAGGGATATCTTTTTGTGTGTGTGTGTGTTGAAGAAAGATGATATCTTCATCAATTGGTCCTTGTGCTCAATTGTTGGATCTATTATCTTACCCAAACCTTTGATTGAGTATGGGCTATCGTCAAATCAAATCCGAACCAACGATGTTCGTAATGTTGTCTTACTCATGGCTGTCCCTCGAGCATACACCACTATATCTTTTGGTCTGACCAATACTATCACCTTGTTCTCATAATTATGGAATTCCATTTTTATGGAAACCTGGATGAATTGTTGTTGAGCCCATCGACAACATCCTTGTCCTCTCCATGATTTTGTCGGACATCAAGCTAGTGTTGGAAACTTGTGTAAGCATTTCTTCATGTTTCGTTCATGAAGCATATGTTTGGATGAAAGAAGTGACTACCTCTGATTCATGTGTACTTGGTGAAAGTTGCCGCCGTGAATTGAGAAAGTTAGTTTTGCTTCCTCTGGAATCATTGCAAGTCAGTCATGCACACGTGCGAAGTATTCTGTGGTCTGGAGACTTGCAACCTTCATTCCATATGTGTCCCGAGCACACCAAGCCACTGATTGATTTGTTCAAGGAGATGAAGTCCCTTCATAAGAGCTAATCATATGACTTATGCAAGGACTTCGTTATCCACGGTGATGGTTCCCAACTAGAACTCGGTAGTGTTTTATTATAAGACTACTTTGTGGTCATGCTTGTCTGGGA
>NW_021302266.1:0-1071 GCF_002162155.2 Triticum dicoccoides
AAGTACAAGAGCTTCTCGACAAAGGTTATATACGCGAATCCCTTAGTCCTTGTGCTGTTCCTATTATTCTAGTGCCGAAAAAGGATGGTACATCACGTATGTGTGTTGATTGTAGAGGCATTAATAATATTACTATTCGTTATCGTCATCCTATTCCTAGGCTAGATGATATGCTTGATGAATTGAGTGGCTCTACAATATTCTCCAAAGTTGATTTGCGTAGTGGCTACCATCAAATTCGTATGAAATTGGGAGATGAATGGAAAACAGCATTTAAAACTAAGTTTGGATTATATGAGTGGTTAGTCATGCCTTTTGGGTTAACTAATGCACCTAGTACTTTCATGAGATTAATGAACGAAGTTTTACGTGCTTTCATTGGACGATTTGTGGTAGTTTACTTTGATGACATATTGATTTATAGCAGATCTTTGGAAGAACATTTACATGCTGTTTTTATTGCTCTACGTGATGCACGTTTGTTTGGTAACCTTGGGAAGTGCACCTTTTGCACCGACCGAGTATCTTTTCTTGGCTATGTTGTTACTCCACAGGGAATTGAAGTTGATAAAGCCAAGATTGAAGCTATTGAGAGTTGGCCGCAGCCCAAAACGGTCACACAAGTGTGGAGTTTTCTTGGCCTCGCTGGATTCTATAGGCGTTTTGTGAGAGATTTCAGCACCATTGCCGCACCTCTCAATGAGCTTACAAAGAAAGATGTGCCTTTTCTTTGGGGTACCGCACAGGAAGAAGCCTTCACGGTATTGAAAGATAAGTTGACACATGCTCCTTTACTCCAAC
This sequence comes from Triticum dicoccoides, assembly GCF_002162155.2. NCBI lineage: Eukaryota > Viridiplantae > Streptophyta > Magnoliopsida > Poales > Poaceae > Triticum > Triticum dicoccoides. The sequence continues at coordinate 802 of NW_021302266.1, forward strand.
TTCCTGATTTTAATAAGACTTTTGAGCTTGAATGTGATGCTAGTGGAATTGGATTAGGAGGTGTGTTATTACAAGATGGCAAACCTGTTGCATACTTTTCTGAAAAATTGAGTGGGCCTAGTCTGAATTATTCTACTTATGATAAAGAATTATATGCTCTTGTTCGGACTTTAGAAACATGGCAACATTATTTATGGCCCAAAGAATTTGTTATACATTCTGATCATGAATCTTTGAAACATATTAAAAGTCAAGCTAAACTGAATCGTA
>NW_021302267.1:0-941 GCF_002162155.2 Triticum dicoccoides
CACCTTGGTGTTCAACAAGCATGTAAATCACTTCGCGACCCCAAAATGGTGAGTAATAGTGCACGAAACGGGTCAGAATCGACCAAAACCGCGAGTGTTGATGACCGGCACGTAAACGCACCCCAGGGTTCGTTAATCGTGGAAATCACTGTGGGACCCCAAAACAGTGAGTAATATTCCATGAAACAGGGAAGAATCGGCCAAAACTGCGAGTGTTGATGATCAACACGTAAACGCACCCCAGGGTTCGTTAATCGTGGAAGTCACTCCGAGACCCCGAAACAGTGAGTAATAGTCCATGAAATGGGCCAGGATCGGCCAAAACTATCAATGTTGATGACCTACACGTAAGCCCACCTTGGGGTTCAACAAGCATGGAAATCACTTTGTGACCCCAAAACAGTGAGTAATAGTCCACGAAACTTGTCAGAATCAACAAAAACCGCGAGTCTTGATGACCGACACGTAAACGCACCCCAGGGTTTGTTAATCAATGAAATCGCTCCGGGCCCCGAAAACAGTGAGTAATAGTCCATGAAATGGGCTAGAATCGGCCAAAACTATGGGTGTTGTTGACCGTCACGTAAGCACACCTTGGGGTTCGACAAGCATGGAAATCACTTCGGGACCCCCAAACGTTGAGTAATAGTCCATGAAACGGGTCAGAATCGACAAAAACCGCGAGTGTTGATGACCGACACGTAAACGCACCCCAGGGTTCGTTAATCGTGGAAATCACTCCAGGACCCCAAAACAGTGAGTAATAGTCCATGAAACGAGCCAGAATCGGCCAAAATTGTTAGTGTTGATGACCGACACGTAAGCGCACCTTGTGGTTCAACAATCATGGAAATCACTTCGGGACCCCAAAACAGTGAGTAATAGTCCACGAAACGGGTCAGAATCGACCAAAACCGCGAGTGTTGATGACCGGCACGTAA
>NW_021302268.1:0-2643 GCF_002162155.2 Triticum dicoccoides
CAGAAAATTCGAGAAAAGCTCAAGGCTCTGTCCAAACAAGAGGATGACAAAAGTTAATTCACTGAATGGTCGCATGCATTTATTGATGAATTTCAACGCCATTTGTATGGTTTATTTTGAGGAAGAGTGTATAAAACAGTAGTATGAATCTAGTGTTCACTTACAAGTACTCCCCCGTTTCTTTTTAGTCAGCATGGTTAACATAAATATGGAGTTTTTCGTCCTCCTGATGATCATTAAAAACGACGACACATATATGAGCTTCCTTAATTTTTGGTGAACTGTTTTGAAGGGCATGGTTATGTCCATGCTAATTTATGATACCTTATGTGCTCTATTTATGGTTAGTTAAACTTCAAGTTCGGGGTTTTAGGTGTCGAAAAGTTTCAGTTTCGACAGTAGTTCTTCGGAAGGTTCAGTTTAGTTAGAGGTTTTAGCGGCGCCCTGACCAGATCGCGGGATGGCACGAGTGCACGGTCAAGGCGCCATGGTGGGCGATGCGCGAGGGACGCTGGGATGGCGGCGCCCACTACTCGCACGAGCCCTGCATTCTATTGTAGTTCTGTTGCAAACTTTGAATAAAGAGGATAAACAGAAAAGCTGCAAGTAGTTCGCAGCGCAAAACAAACTCTCCCTCTCTCTCGCACTCTTTTGTATCTCCGACGATCGCCGGAGTTGGCTGCAGCGAGGTCTGTCTGACAATTGGCATCGGAGCAGGTTTGCTGGTCTACTCGGAGGTCAAAGTCTCTTCCGAGGATGCGTCATCGAGCAACCGCCGCGATTACAAGGACGGCATCGTCTTGGCTGCCGCGGCTCCATCCGCGGGAGGCGGCGGCAGGAACTGGGTGGCTAGCGCAGATGGCATGGCCGTCTGGCTCTTCACCGGTGGTCCTGAGCCAAAACTAATCAACCTAGTATCCGGAACCGCCAAGCTCCTGCCTCCTTTCCCTGATGATACCGACACTGACAACGATGTGATCAACGGGAACCGAGGAACAAGATGCCAGCTTCGGCCAGGGCCAGCTTCCTTTCCCTGGAACCGAGGAACAAGATGTGCGCCTACTTCGTCTTCATGAGCCAGGAGAAGAGGCTGCATAGGTCGGCAAACTATTGTTGTGCTGCATATCACGACGACAAGGTCCTGGTGTGGGAGAACTTGTTCTGGTGTTGCATCCTGGACTTCCAAGACAACACCGACCAGTACACATCCGTCGGCGAGCTCAAGACACCATGTCGTGAAGCCGGGGACAGACGATACGGCCCCTTTTGCAGCTATGTCCTCGAGTCCCGCGGCGAGCTGTTGCGAGCATCCATCCTCATTGAGCGTGAATGGCATCGTCATCACTACCTGGATGGCCCATCGCCGCCATTATCAGTGACGGTGCACACACTGGAAGAAGGAGCGGGCGGCGAGATGCGATGGGCGATGAAGGACGCTGGTAACTTGGGCGACCGCGTCTTGTTCCTAGGTTCCAGGGCCAGTTTCGGCGTCGACGCTGCGCAGCTGGGCATCGAGGGCGGGTGCGCCTACTTCGTCTTTATGAGCCGTTTGTACAGGTGTAGCCTCGTCAATGGCGAGGCCAAGTTAGTGAAGCCGCTGCGCCGTGGATGCTGCATGTGGCTCCAGCCCCAACCTGCTATTGCTCCGCTCCAGAAAATTCGAGAAAAGCTCAAAGCTCTGTCCAAACAAGAGGATTTTTTTTTTGAAACAGAGGCAAAATATTTGCCTCATTCATTAATTAAGGAGAGTTTTGAGTACATGAGAACCGGCTTTACAACATAGCCCATCAACAAAAGATGCAAACGAATTACTCTCGCGGCATGATGATGCTCAGATGTCTAGCCCCCGCGGTGACCCACGTCCTGGCCTCCTCCTGGATGAGTTTTAGGATGTATTGTGGCGGCGTCGATTTCTTCTGGAAGACTCTAGCGTTTCTCTCATTCCAGATGACCCAACATACAAGCATGGTGAGTGAGGCCATGGCCTTCCTGTTTGTTGTACTTGGTTTGAACATGCTTGTCCACCAACACTTGATGTTGCGTTCCGTCCCCCAACTATTCATCTCCAGCGCCCCAAGTCCAAGCCATGCTTTGACCATTCTTCAAATACGCCGGGTAAACCGGCATTTAAAGAAAAGGTGATCGGATGTCTCGTTGGCCCTCCTGCAAAGGGTGCATAGGCCACAATTCTCCCAACCCCTCTTCTGCAGCCTATCCGCAGTGAATGGTCTCATGCATGTATTGATGAATTTCAATGCCATTTGTCTGGTTTATTTTTTGAGGAAGAGTGTCTATAAAGCAATAGTGTTCACTTTAAAGTACTCCCTCTGTTTCCTTTTAGTCCGCATATAAGATTTGTCTCAAGTTAAATGTACTAAAGTTTGACTAAGATTATAGGAAAAATATCAACATCATCACAATATAAAATCGATATCATTAGATGCATCACTTGAATTAACTTTCATATTGTATATCTCTAGTATTGTAGATGTTAATAATTTTGTATGTAATTTTGGTCAACTTTATGAAGTTTGACTTAAGACAAATCGTATATGCAACAACAACAACAAAGCCTTTAGTCCCAAACAAGTTGGGGTAGGCTAGAGGTGAAACCCATAAGATCTCGCAACCAACTCATGGCTC
>NW_021302269.1:0-1905 GCF_002162155.2 Triticum dicoccoides
AACGTCTTCTCAAGGCCAGTGATCTTCTCCATGGCCTCTTCAAAATTGTTCAGCACATCTTGCACCTGTTCAGTCATCATTTGCTGAAACTTATCATGAAGCTCCTTGTTCGATAAATTCTCCCAGTCAATCTCGTCGGCTTGTGATCCTGGCATGGTTAGCAGCAATAGAAACACACAAGAATATGATCCTACAGACTACGAACAAGTGGTGGTGGTGGGTGTCACAAATCCGTCAAGCAAAACTCAAATTCTTACCAGTTCTTACCCAGCAACAGGCGGTGATCGGCAACCGTTGTAGTCAAAACTCTCAAAGCTTGGATAGAACGATTACCAGGGAGAGTCAAACGCACGACGTAGATGTATGTGGAGCTGGGAAGGCTTATACTATGGTAGCAAAAAGGGTCAGCAATAATCAATTCAGAGATGCAAAGTTGAATAAACGCTCAACGACGGTACTGTGCTGGTCCTAGGCTAGACTGTGCTAGAGACGCGAGCCTAGAACACCAACAAAATCACGGCGCGGCACGTAAACAAGGGAAAAGCACACTCTGAATTTTTTTTTGTCGCTCTTTTTTTTTGCGCTCTTTTTTTTTGCGCTGCTTTTTTTTTGCGAAAAATTACTATAATGGCGAGTGTCTCAAAACTCTTCCTAGCTCAAACTGACAGGATGGGCACGAAATTTTTCGACCAATTTTTTTTTTTCGACTGCCCGGACCCAAAAACTGGAAACGGGTCAAAAAAAACTTCCTATAATGGCACCTGTCTCAAAACACTCAGAAACACCTAAAAATATGATAGCCAGAATTTTTTTTGAAAAATGCGTTTTCGAAAAATTTTGGGCCTAAACGGAGCGTGGCTACCCGACTCTTTTTTTTTTCCGAAACCTACTCCGGCAAGGAAACACGAATCGGAATCTAGATGGATCTCGAAAACAACCCTAATAAGCAAGGAACTCGGATTGGTGGTGGATATATGGTGGTGGTATATGGCAGCGGTGGTGGTAGCGGTGGTAGTATATGGATATGGATCGGTGGTGGTATATGGACACGGATTGGTGGTGGTATATGGATACGGATTCGGAGCGGTGGTGGTAGATGGCAGGGGCGATGATGATGGTGCGGCGGCGGCGTGACAACTTATGACCAGAACTCGAAACTCTAAAAGACTAGACTCTAAGACCAGCAACTAGACACGACGATGCAACCACAAATTCAACAAAGCAAAACCCTAAAAAGATTATGCAAAGGCTCAGATTGGTTCGGATATGATGAACTAACCCTAATTTTTTTTTTCTTGGACAATAGGTAAGAAAATAAATCTAATCTAGGAAAACTGGAAATTCTCACCGAGCAACCTGAAAACTGATACCACTTGATAGAGGCAAAGGTGTCCCATCTTTCGATGAGATGGTGGATTTCGCTTTGGTGGAAGTCGACTTTGACGATCCGACTACGAACGTGCGAGGACGTCGCACCTTAGCAATCGCTAAACCAACTCCGAGAGGTTATTGACCACGCCGGAGCACGATCAACCTGACCACGAGGGTCTGTTTCCTGCGAGCAAACGAAGAACAAGCAAGAAACTGAGATTGCAATCTGGATATTGCGAATATAAGATGTAAGCTTTATTGATCAAGGTGGGGTTCTGTGACGCCTTTGTCTGGTCGTTGAACACAAACGAAGTACGCGAAGTTGCAGCTATGGCGAACTTTTAATCTAAACAAAACCCAAAGTCTAAACGATGCCCTAAGGGCTGTATATATGGAGGAAGAGGGGGGAATTTCGTGGCCCTTGGTGGAGGGGTCCGAAATCAACCCTATCTCTTGTTTCCCCACACATACGGACTCTAAAAATAGCCTATACTTATGTATTTCGAAATTACATGGGCCTGGCCCAATAATAAG
>NW_021302270.1:0-976 GCF_002162155.2 Triticum dicoccoides
AGACGAAGCACAGATCCGAAGAAATGGAGTAAGACAGATGACGAGGGTTCACTAGGTAGACAACAATTTCACACCTACGAAGGTGGTAATCGATTGTCAACGTAACGAGGAGTTGAGTTACCATGATACCATAACGATACACCTTAGGGAAGGTGACTCGTAGAGATATCCCCTTAAGTGGCAAAAAGAATTACCTTTGATTCAGAGATCATTGAAACTCTTTATACCAGCCTAAGGAAAATCTCGAGCGATCGTTTGGAGGGGTTCGGTAGAATGGCATACTCGGACTTGGATGATGTGGATTACCTTGTTGAAGACAACGTAATGGATGATTTTGCTTATCACCGGAAATGGAAGAGACCCATGGTAGAATGGCACATTGGCGGTGCAAGCTGGGAACAAAATGCAAATGCTGGGAATGATTCTGGTAACTGGGGAAGAACCCAACAATAGAAAGTGAATTCACTGTTTGAAAAGGTTATAGCATTGCCAGGAAACTGAGAGCAAACCCAGCTAGTGCCGATGATAACACATAGCGCTTGTGCGTGCTCTCAAGAACTTGAGCATTTCCATATTCATCAAGGTTTTACCAACATCCGTGTCAAGGGTCCGGTAACACAACTTACTACCATGATGAATGGTGATGGAGGATGCAGATGCAAAGGAAGATAACACCTTCTCAAATTTCACCCTTGGCGGGGCCAAGGAAATAAAATCTGGATGATCGACCGAGAGACATTTAGCACTCCGCTTCTAATGTTCTCCTTGATGTGCTAGCGTAATCCACCCATAGATATGGGTTGATATCTAGAACATCAAGTAAAAGGTCGGACTTCGGGAGCAATAGAATCCATAAGGAACAGTTTCGGAGGTAAATCCTACGAAATCCTTATGGGGAGGTGGCCAACTTCCTCAAACAAGATACTACAATGATAGGTCTTCCGGCTGGGTGTGTTGGCCACGACATCCACTTTAC
>NW_021302271.1:0-650 GCF_002162155.2 Triticum dicoccoides
GGCGTCGGGGCGGCGTCGAGGCGGCGGGGCAGCGGCGTCGGGGCGGCGTCGAGGCGGCGGGGCAGCAGCGTCGAGGCGGCGTTGAGGCGGCGGGGCAGCAGCATCGGGGAAGGGGATCGAGGGCGAGGGCGAGGGAGAGAGAGGGGATAGCTAGGTGGGCCGCAGGGGAGGAACTATGGATGGGGGCGGCACAATACTAATGGCGCACCACCCCTCGGTGCGCCATAAGTACATCCACACTAATGGCGCACCTCACCCTGGTGCGCCATTAGTAATTTTTTTTTGATTTCTGCTCGAGCCAACAGGTTATCTTCCACCTGACCTGATCCACACCAAGTTCCCTCTACTAGCTCGACTGGTCAGCAGCCAGTTCTCACACCAGGAGGTCCTGGGTTCGATTCCCAGGCTCCACAATTTTTTTTATGCATTTAAAATGCTGTTTGATACTTATTTGTGTTTAAATATGTTCGAACTTGTTTAAATCATAACAGTAATATTTTTTTATAAAACATTAATAATTTTTTAAAAAATATCATCAAATAGTAATGCCGGTGGAGCGGGGGAGGGTGCGCGGTGTGCGGGGGGTCGGCGGCGGAGGTTGAGTAGGGGAAGAGTGCAGGGGGTCGGCGGCGGCGGTTGAGTAGGGGAAT
>NW_021302272.1:0-2075 GCF_002162155.2 Triticum dicoccoides
TGGTCCTAGGCTAGACCGGACTAGAGACGCGAGCCTAGAACACTAATAAGGTCACGGCGTAGCACAACTAGCATCAATGAAGGATACTAAGTAGCTCTTGACAGCAAGATATAAGTGAAGATCACAACGGCAGTGAAGATAAAGATGAAAAACAACTGCCAAGCAGGATATACAACAACTCTCTCTCCAACTTTCCTCTTGAAAAGTTTGAGACAATTTTTTGATAAATTCTTTCAAAGAATGCTACTAACTCAAGCTTTCCAATGCAAAAAGAATCACTCAATTCCGAGTTGATATGAGGAGTCAAAGAATTCTAAAACTGGCCTGAAAAATTGGAACAAGCTGTGTTCATGAACTTCGGAGGGCAAAAAGACCTATTTAGAAGCCGATTTTGAGGTGTCAAATATTGAACTAGCTTCTGCAACTATTTAGATGCGGCTCGTCGCTAGCTTCAATTTGAGTACTCACGGAGCTAAAACGGACTTCGTATGAGGAAGATACACCTGTTTTACTGAACAGTGCGCAAAACAGATTCCAATCCGAATTCAGGTACGAGATTGATTCTAGATAGATCCAATTTTTTTTCTTCTCTCTTTTTTTTCTCACGCTTTTTTTTTCTTTTTCTTCTCTCTCTTTTTCTTTTTTTTCCTTTTTTCTCTTTTTTTCTCTATCTTCTTTTTTTTTCCAAGACAAACTAGATAAGATGCAGATTGGATCAGTCGAAGATGTGAGTGACCTCAACTATGATTATGACAATGAACAGTGCGTAGCACGTGGTGGAAATTAATAGATGAGATGGTGGACGGCGGAAGGGATAATGATGCAGCGGTGGCGTGACTAATGTGAACAGAACTCGAAACTCTAAAGGAACTAGGCACTAAGACCAGCAACTGACACGACGATGCAACCGATAATTCAACTATGCAAGCAATGAATAGAAAATTGCAAAGGCTCAGACTGGCTTGGATAAAGGATGAACAGATCTAACTTTTTTTTGTGGCTTTTTCATGGACTGTAGGTATGAATGACAGATGCGATCTAAACTATGAAAAACTGTAAAATCTCACCGAGCAACCTGAAAACTGATACCACTTGATAGAGGCGGGGTGTCCCGATCTTTCGATGAGATGATAACTAACGATTTGGTGGAGACGACTTTGACGATCCGACTACAAACGTGCACGACGTTGCGCCTTAGCAATCGCTAAACCAACTCCAAGAGGTTATTGACCACGCCGGAGCACAATCAACCTGACCACGAAGGTCTATTCCTGCAAGCAATCGAAGAACAAGTAAGAATATGATAAAAGCAATCTGAATATTGCGAGTATATATGAAGTATTGATAAAGGTGGGGATCCGTAAGCGGTCTTGGTCTGGTCGTTGGACACAAACGAAGTACACGAAGTTGCAATGGCTAACTTTTAACTAAACAAATCCCAAGAAAAAGCTACTAGATGGATCTACTTATATAGGAGCAAGGGGTGGCGGCCAAGGAGGTCGGAGGACGTCCCAAGGCAGCCTAAAACTAAATCTAGGTCGTACAAGGCCAATGGGCCCAAGTGGAGGTGATGTAACACCTTTGGACTTGTAGTTTGACTCGGATTCTGCTGCAGCATCAGATTGTTTCGTCCACAACTCAATGCTCCGGACGAATTTGAAGGTGATTCCAATTGGGTTGGAAAGTGCACGAAATCTAGTTTCCAAGAAAAAAAGAATCACCCAATTCGGAGTCCGTATGAAAAACTTGTGTGCGTTTTGAGTCAGGTGTGTCTGTGCAGTCCGAATCTGAATCCAGAACGTGAGAGACTTGGACTCTATCTTCTCTTGGGCCAAAAGTGACGTGAGAGAACTTTTTGGACAGCAAATAAAGATCTCTTTCTTCCTTATCTTCATATGTGGATTGTACAAATGTCCCATACACCTGCAATTAGACAAAACACAAAAGTGTGTGAAGTATTTTTGTTCTGGATAACATAAATAGATTATTGAATAGTTTGCACTAGAAATCACCTGACAAATATGCATATATGCAATATTTTTGGTCATATCCAAGGTAGTCATGTCCTCATCAAA
>NW_021302273.1:0-1946 GCF_002162155.2 Triticum dicoccoides
AAAAAAAACAGAAGTAAAAAACATTGAATGCCCATGGTCCTCACTGGGCCAGCCCATTATGGGTGCTGCTTAACGCGAGCGCTCGTTTCATCTCGGATGAAGCGAGACATATCAGCGCCCCATGATGATTTCAAACTCTAAAATAAGTGGGCTAGACAGATAGGCCTAAATCCATCAACTTGTGGACGAAGTCCACTGCTACCGACGTTGATGCCGATGCCGACTAGCAACTGCTAGCGCTGGCCGCTGGCCGACTCTTCTTGCTGACATCGTAGGCTCTCTCTGCCATGCAATACGCTAGACGATGGTGTCGCCTCGATTCTGCATTCCTGCTCACTCCAGCCACCAACCAACGTGTCCTCATCATCCCATAGCCAGCCCATGCCCGAAGAGCCTTGGGTGGGCAAGCCCATCACCCAATGGAGCCAGATGTGACAAAAAAGAGTGTGGATCATGCCTCGATGTCTTCTTTTGGGTGAGTCTATGTGTCGCTTTGAAATAATTGAAGGATTAACTATCCCTCCATCCCATGATTTGGACAATTTACGATTGCCTCTTTCATCATATCCCATGCAAGCGCTTAGTGGCTCGAGGTCTTCCTGCTTAAAACCATTGATGTTAGAACCTAATTGCATTATGCAGGTGTGAAAAAACTGTGGCATAAGCATGCTGGAACATAACATGTTACCATACCATGTCTGCTTTTCATGTGTTACAAAGGCTCACACTAACATGTTACGATACCATGTCTGCTTTTTATTTATGTCTCCTGTCATGTGCCTGTTACAGCGGAAGTAACTTTCTACTCCCGTGCTCATTTGAGCTCCGGATGAACAGTAAATTTGGAAAAAATGAAAAAAAAATCTGATTTTTTGTGGGTGCAAACTTTCACAAATGTTCTCAGTGCATGGAAATTTTCAGCCTGAAACAACATTTGTGCAAGACATGGTAGCAAAAAAGCAAAATCAGCACTCCAAAATGCTTTCAAAAATACCATTTATCGAGCATAGATTTTGTTTTTTTACCACGACTTCCAGGAATGTTGTTTTATGATAAATTTTTGCAAGCACATAAAACATTTCTCAAAGTTTGCATCAAAAATATTTCAGTTCTTTTTTTGATATTTTTTTTCTGATTTTACTGTTCACCGAGGTGCATTTGAGCCCGGGTGTAGATACTTCGCGTCCCTATTACAATCCCTTTTCTTGGATCACCAGGTGTGTGTATGCAGGGAGAGCATAACCTGTTGTATGACAGGGTTTTTATACGGCTTTGCAGTTCAAGTAGACATATGATTTACCTTGTTTACATTGCAGCAAGATATACCCGCTGTTTATCATACTCACGGAAATTTGTTTTAAAGATAGTGATGTACCGTTATTTCATTGTAGAGATAATGATTTCGCAATCCTCTTTTCAAGCATTTTGATTCAGCTGTGCTATGTAATATTTTGCATCGTGAGTTCTTGTCATTCCTGGGAATGTCTTTATATTTGATTGATGAAGAGCGGCCAGGGTGTATTATACTCAAGCAATCACACTCTTTGCTGTGATAAATATTAAGGTGCAATTTCTTTTTGTAGAGTTTCTGTTTGCAATGAGCATAAACTGACAATACCATAGTTAAAATGTGGCCTTACACTTGTTCATATGAGCTGCATACTTGAGACGTCCATCGAGGCCAGGAGAAGCAAATTCCAGGACCATTCTTACAGGACGATGTATGAAAGGTTTAACCATGTGTCCTAACATGGTCATAAATTGCATCCCCGGAAAAAGAAGTTACAGACTACACGCCGAAGTGAATTTCATTATAGGTAAAAGCAAGAAGTAGCTGCACTGAGAACACATAATGGAAATTACAGTACCATTCTTGCAGGCCGATGTATGGAAGGTGTAATCACATGTCCTAAGAGCATTTCCAGCCGCGCCCCCAGAACGGCCTT
>NW_021302274.1:0-784 GCF_002162155.2 Triticum dicoccoides
CATGTTTACTCTTTCATCAGAAACTTGAAATGGGGATCTGTGAAACCCTCAGAATCATTTTGAAAATGATCCAAATAAAAATTTCTCCAAAAGGGTCCAAGAAAATGCTCATGTTGCTCTCTGAAAATATTGGACAGAGATAAAAATCAAACCAATATTTTTAGTGGCTCATGGACATTTATTTTGGGCATTTGGAATTAATGCATAAATATTTGCATTGGAAATATATTTCTATATATATTAATATATGTCCAAATATTATGCCAATTATAAAGGAGCTCTGGAATAATATATCTAGCCCCTGCAAAAATTGGCATAAGCTAAATAAATGATTTAATATATTATTTAAATCAAAACAAATGTCAGAAATTAGAAAACAGAAAAAAAATAAAAGGGAGAAGCTTACCTGGGCTCCTCCCTGTGCAGCCCATCCAGCTGGCCGGCCCAGCCAGCAGGCGGCCCAGCCGCCTCCCTCCTCTGTCGTCTTCGCCCCGACAGAGGGAGGGGAGTGTGGCCGGCGCGCGCGCCCGCCACCGCGCCACGCCACCTCTCTCCCTGCCTGCCTGCCCTCCCCTCCTCGCCTCGATGCCCTGGACGACGCCACGCCTCCCCCCCTGCTCTCTCTCACTCTCCCTCGGCTCTCCCCTCCTCTCCCTCGCTCTCTCTCTCACACGGCCGAACACCACCGTCGCCGCCGTTCGCCATAGCAGCCGACTCCGGCCACCCCTCACTCCCCCGACTAGCTCAGGAGCTCCGCCTCGACCTCCTCTTCCTCCCCACCGCT
>NW_021302275.1:0-857 GCF_002162155.2 Triticum dicoccoides
AAACGGGCCAGAATCGGCCAAAACTGTGAGTGTTGATGACCGACACGTAATCGCACCTTGGGTTCAACAACTATGGAAATCGCTTTGGGGCCCCAAAACGGTGAGTAATAGTCCATAAAACGGGTCAGAATCGATAAAACCGCGAGTGTTGATGACCGAAACGTAAACGCACTCCAGGGTTCGTTAATCGTGGAAACCACTCCGGGACCCCAAAACAGTGAGTAATAGTCCAAGAAACGGGCCAGAATCGGCCAAATATGTGAGTGTTGATGACCTACACGTAAGTGCGCCTTGGGGTTCAACAACTATGGAAATTTGTTTGGGGCCCAAAAATGGTGAGTAATAGTCCACGAAACGGCTCAGAATCTGCAAAAACCGCGAGTGTTGATGACCGAAACGTAAACGCACCCTAGGGTTCGTTAATCATGTAAATCACTCTGGGACCCCAAAACAGTGAGTAATAGTCCACGAAACGGGCCAGAATCGGCCAAAACTGTGAGTTGATGATCGACACGTAAGCGCACCTTGGGGTTCAACAACTATGGAAATCGCGTTGGGGCCCAAAACCGGTGAGTAATAGTCCACGAAACGGGTCAAAATCGGCCAAAACCGTGAGTGTTGATGACCGAAACGTAAACGCACCCCAGGGTTCGTTAATCGTGGAAATCACTCCAGGACCCCAAAACAGTGAGTAATAGTCCACGAAACGTGCCAGAATCGGCCAAAACTGTGAGTGTTGATGACCGACATGTAAGCGCACCTTGGGGTTCAACAACTATGAAACCGGTTTGGGGCCCCAAAACGATGTGTAATAGTCCATGAAACGGTTCAGAATCGGCAAAAACCGCGAGTGTTGA
>NW_021302275.1:1140-1472 GCF_002162155.2 Triticum dicoccoides
AAAACTGTGAGTGTTGATGACCGACATGTAAGCGCACCTTGGGGTTCAACAACTATGAAACCGGTTTGGGGCCCCAAAACGGTGAGTAATAGTCCATGAAACGCTTCAGAATCGGCCAAAACCGCGAGTGTTGATGACCGTATCGTAAAGGCACCCCAGGGTTCGTTAATCGTGGAAACCTCTCCGGGACCCCAAAACAGTGAGTAATAGTCCACGAAACGTGCCAGAATCGGCCAAATCTGTGAGTGTTGATGACCTACACGTAAGCGCGCCTTGGGGTTCAAAAACTATGGAAATTTGTTTGGGGCCCCGAAACGGTGAGTAATAGTCCA
>NW_021302275.1:2496-3864 GCF_002162155.2 Triticum dicoccoides
AGAATCGATAAAAACCGCGAGTGTTGATAACCGAAACGTAAACGCACCCCAGGGTTCGTAATCGTGGAAATCACTCCAGGACCCCAAAACAGTGAGTAATAGTCCACGAAACAGGCCAGAATCGGCCAAATCTGTGAGTGTTGATGACCTACACGTAAGCTTGCCTTGGGGTTCAACAACTATGGAAATTTGTTTGGGGCCCAAAAATGGTGAGTAATAGTCCACGAAACGGCTCAGAATCTGCCAAAACAGCGAGTGTTGATGACCGAAACTTAAACGCACCCCAGGGTTCATTAATCGTGTAAATCACTCCGGCACCCCAAAACAGTGAGTAATAGTCCAGGAAACGGGCTAGAATCGGCCAAAACTGTGAGTGTTGATGACCAACACGTAAGCGCACCTTGGGGTTCAACAACTATGGAAATCGCTTTGCGGCCCAAAACCGGTGAGTAATAGTCCACGAAACGGGTCAGAATCGGCCAAAACCATAAGTGTTGATGACCGAAACGTAAACGCACCCCAGGGTTCGTTAATCGTGGAAATCGCTCCGGGACCCCAAAACAGTGAGTAATAGTCCACGAAACGTGCCAGAATCGGCCAAAACTATGAGTGTTGATGACCGACACGTAAGCGCACCTTGGGGTTCAACAACTATGAAACCGGTTTGGGGCCCCAAAACGGTGAGTAGTAGTCCATGAAACGGGTCAGAATCAGCCAAAACCGCGAGTGTTGATGACCGAATTGTAAACGCACCCCAGGGTTCGTTAATCGTGGAAACCTCTCCGGGACCCCAAAACAGTTAGTAATAGTCCACGAAATGGGCCAGAATCGGCCAAATCTGTGAGTGTTGATGACCAACACATAAGCGCGCCTTGGGGTTCAACAACTGTAGAAATTCGTTCGGGGCCCAAAAACGGTGATTAATTGTCCACAAAACGGGTCAGAATCGGCCAAAACCGCTAGTGTTGATGACCAAAACATGTATGCACACCAGGGTTCGTTAATCGTGGAAATCACTCTGGGACCCCAAAACAGTGAGTAATAGTCCACGAAACGGGCCAGAATCGGCCAAAGCTGTGAGTGTTGATGACCGACACGTAAGCGTACCTTGGGGTTCAACAACTATGGAAATCGCTTTAGGGCCCAAAAACGGTGAGTAATAGTCCATAAAACGGGTCAGAATAGATAAAAACCGCGAGTGTTGATGACCGAAACATAAACGCTCCCCAGGGTTCGTTAATCGTGGAAATCACTCCGGGACCCCAAAACAGTGAGTCCACGAAACGGGCCAGAATTGGCCAAATATGTGAGTGTTGATGACCTACACGTAAGCGCGCCTTGGGGTTCAACAACTATGGAACTCTGTTT
>NW_021302275.1:9201-10044 GCF_002162155.2 Triticum dicoccoides
CGTTAATCGTGGAAACCACTCCGGGACCCCAAAACAGTGAGTAATAGTCCACGAAATGGGCCAGAATCGGCCAAATCTGTGAGTGTTGATGACCAACACATAAGCGCGCCTTGGGGTTCAACAACTGTAGAAATTCATTTGGGGCCCAAAAACGGTGAGTAATAGTCCACAAAACGGGTCAGAATCGGCCAAAACCGCTAGTGTTGATGACCAAAACATGTACGCACACCAGGGTTCGTTAATCGTGGAAATCACTCTGGGACCCCAAAACAGTGAGTAATAGTCCACGAAACAGGCCAGAATCGGCCAAAGCTATGAGTGTTGATGACCGACACGTAAGCGTACCTTGGGGTTCAACAACTATGGAAATCGCTTTAGGGCCCAAAAACGGTGAGTAATAGTCCATAAAACGGGTCAGAATAGATAAAAACCGCGAGTGTTGATGACCGAAACGTAAACGCTCCCCAGGGTTCATTAATCGTGGAAATCACTCCGGGACCCCAAAACAGTGAGTCCACGAAACGGGCCAGAATCGGCCAATTATGTGAGTGTTGATGTCCTACACGTAAGCGCGACTTGGGGTTCAACAACTATGGAACTCTGTTTGGGGCCCAAAAATGGTGAGTATTAGTCCACGAAACGGCTCAGAATCTGCAAAAACCGCGAGTGTTGATGACCGAAACGTAAACGCACCCCAGGGTTCGTTAATCGTGTAAATCACTCCGGGACCCCAAAACAGTGAGTAATAGTCCACGAAACGGGCCAGAATCGGCCAAAACTGTGAGTGTTGATGACCGACACGTAAGCGCACCTTGGTATTCAACAACTATGGAAATCGCTTTG
>NW_021302276.1:0-1245 GCF_002162155.2 Triticum dicoccoides
TTCTCGAAGATCGAACAACTCAGGATTAACTCACGGAATGAGACATAGCAACATCTCTCGAGCTGAGAGATGAAGCACACCTCTAGAGAAATGGAGTGGAACAGATGACGAAGGTTCACTAGGTAGACAACGATTCCACACCTAAGAAGGTGGTGAACGGTTGTCAACGTAGCGAGGAGTTGAGTTGCCATGATACCACGACGAAACATCCTGGAGGGGGGTGATTCGTAGATTATTATCTTAAGTGGCAAAAAGAATTACCTTTGATATAGAGATCGTTAAGACTCTCTATATCAGCCTAAGGCAAATCACAGCAATCGATTGGCGGGGTCGGTAGAATGGCATACTTGGACTTGGATGATGTGGATTACCTTGTTGAAGACAACGTAATGGATGATTTTGCTTATCACCGGAAATGGAAGAGACCCATGGTAGAATGGCACATTGGCGGTGCAAGCTAGGAACAAAATGCGAATGCTGGGAATGATTCTGGTAACTGGGGAAGAACCCAACAAAAGAGAGTGAATTCACTGTTGGAGTGGTTATAGCATAACCGAGGAAATCTGGGGCAATCCCAGCTAGTGCCGATGATAAGACGTAGCGCTTGTGCGTGCTCTCAAGAACTTGAGCATTTCCACAATCATCAAGGTTTTATCAACAACCGCGTCAAGGGTGCTGACAACACAACATACTACCATGATGAATAGCGATGGACGATGCAGATGCAAAGGAAGATAACACTTTCTCAGATTTCACCCTTGGCGGGGCCAAGGAACAAAATCTGGATGATCGACCGAGAGACATTTAGCACTCCGCTTTTAATGTTCTCCTTGATGTGCTAGTGTAACCCATTCATAGATATGGTTTGATATCTAAAACATCAAGTAAAAGGTCGGACTTCGGAAACACAAAAATCCATAGGGGCAACTAGGGAGTAAACCCTACGAAATCCCTATGGGGAGGTGGCCAACTTCATCAATCAAGATATTATAATAATAGGTCTTCCGGCTGGGTGTGTTGGCCACGACATCCACCTTACCGGTTATCGAGAGACCAATATTATAGTTCTTAGGGAAATGTTCCAACCATCATATCTGCCTGAGATTCAGCTCTGGTTGGTGTTAGGATATTCCAGGCTCATCGAGTCTTAGGAAGAAAAATGAAAGTTTGCAACACAAATCGACGAGATGACGTTGCGAGATTCTCGGGAAATGAACTACGATAGTAAGCTCCAAAACATGAGCT
>NW_021302277.1:0-1491 GCF_002162155.2 Triticum dicoccoides
CATTTCTGCCAGTAGCTCTGATATTTTTGTTGCAAGCTTCAGTTTTTCTGATATAGATGAGCTTCATTGTTCTGCTGTGAGACATACAGCGGGATGTACCTGAGATACGGTTCTCAGTTAATGTAATTAAGTAGTAGTGCTGTTGTAGTAATTGTTTAAATCCTGCTATTTTCAACTAGCTGATTTTATGTATGTTGAGTTAATTTTGTCCTCATAGGCATATAATTTTTTTAATGTATGTTTGTGTAATAATATTCCCCTCTGAGGCCTATAGAATGATCTTCTCTTTGTTTTTGTATGTTTGTGTAATAATATTTCCATCCAAAATGTTGTGATTTACACTACTGCATTCTTTGTCTGAACTTCGTAGGTTAATTTACAATAGTTTTTAGAGGTTTTGAATTTTCTGCTTCATGGTTCATTGTAATTTCTGCCGCTCCGATTGATCATCTTTGAAGTTTTATCTTCAATAGACCGAATTTGACATGGGAGGAGTCCGTTAAGAGAGACCTGAAGGGTTGGAGTATCACCAAAGAGCTAGCTATGGACAAGGGTGCGTGGAAGCTTGCTATCCATGTGCCAGAGCCATGAGTTGGTTGCGAGATCTTATGAGTTTCACCTCTAGCCTACCCCAACTTGTTTGGGACTAAAGGCTTTGTTGTTGTTGTTGTTGTTGTTGTTGTTGTTGTTGTTGTAGTATTTGAGCTTTCTTATCATTTACTATTCTATGTAGACACTTTTTACAGTGCAAATGAACATGATTTACTTTGTCGAGTAGTCGGTTTTTATGTACACAGTTCACTGAAATTTGTTTAAGTAGCACTGAAATTGTTGTTGTTTTTTCTGTTTTAGGCTAACTTTGCTTACAACTCTAGTATTCATCATACTGAGGACTTTCATTTCTGCTTTATAGGCCAGTGGAATATTTTTTCCCCTTCTGTTTTTCGTGTTTGAAGTTTAAGTTCTTTAGCATTTAAGCACTTTTATCATTTACTGTTCTATATACACTTCTTGCAGTGCCAATGCTCATGATTTACAGTGTGGAGTAGTCATATTTTTGCTTGAAATCTAAGTGCAGTATGTCTAGTGGCTAACTGAATTTACAGTTTCTAAGTGGTCTCTAAATTCTGCAGTATCTAGGTTCATGACTTACTGAAGTATGCTATCTTTTTTACAGTGCCTATATTCATGAGTTACTGATCTGAATAGTAGTTGTATTTTAGCTCCATAGTTCTGTGTAATTTATGCCTTGTCTGTCATCTCTGAATTTTGTTCTTGTGCTTGCTACTCTGTTATTCTCATATACAAGAGGTTCAAGAGCTTAAATTGATTGAATCTATCCCACAATGCTATATGTTGTGATCTCCTTTTTTTAACTAGTTGTTATTTTTGTCTCAGTCAGTTACCCACATTCACAAATTTCCAGTGGGCATTATCAATGTTGGAGAGGAAGGGATCTAATGGACAGAAAAAAATGTATGATCTGAACAG
>NW_021302278.1:0-1058 GCF_002162155.2 Triticum dicoccoides
TGATCCCGTTATCAACGACATCCAATGTCCATAGCCAGGAAACCATGACTATCTGTTGATCACAACGAGCTAGTCAACTAGAGGCTCACTAGGGACATATTGTGGTCTATGTATTCACACGTGTATTACGATTTCCGGATAATACAGTTATAGCATGAATAAAAGACAATTATCATGAACAAGGAAATATAATAATAATACTTTTATTATTGCCTCTAGGGCATATTTCCAACAGTCTCCCACTTGCACTAGAGTCAATAATCTAGTTCACATCGCCATGTGATTAACACTCACAGGTCACATCGCCATGTGACTAATACCCAAGAGTTTACTAGAGTCAGTAGTCTAGTTCACATCACTATGTGATTGACACTCAATGAGTTTTTATGTTTGATCATGTTGCTTGTGAGAGAGGTTTTAGTCAACGGGTCTGAACCTTTCAGATCTGTGTGTGCTTTACAAATCTCTATGTCATCTCCTAGATGCAGCTACCACGCTCTATTTGGACCTATTCCAAATAACTGTTCTACTTGGAGCTATTCTAAATTATTGCTCCATTATATGTATCCGGTCTCTCTACTCAGAGCTATCCGGATAGGTGTCAAGCTTGCATCGTCGTAACCTTTACGACGAACTCTTTTACCATCTCCATAATCGAGAAAATTCCTTAGTCCACTAGTTACTAAGGATAACTTTGACCGCTGTCCTGTGAGCCATTCTTGGATCACTCTTGTACCCCTTGACTGACTCATGGCAAGGCACACTTCAGGTGCGGTACACAGCATAGCATACTGAAGAGCCTACGTCTTAAGCATAGGGGACGACCTTCGTCCTTTCTCTCTATTCTGCCGTGGTCGAGCTTTAAGTCTTAACTTCGTACCTTACAACTCAGGCAAGAACTCCTTCTTTGACTGGTCCATCTTGAACACCTTCAAGATCATGTCAAGGTATGTGCTCATTTGAAAGTATTATTAAGCATTTTGATCTATCCTTATAGATCTTGATGCTCAATGTTCAAGTAGCTTAATCCAGGCTTTCCATTGAAAAACACTTTCAAA
>NW_021302279.1:0-933 GCF_002162155.2 Triticum dicoccoides
CTTTCATATTCTCTCTATCTTCTGCAGTGGTCGGGCATTGAGTCTTACTCAATTTCACACCTTGTAACACAGGCAAGAACCCTTTCTTTGCTTGATCCATTTTGAATTTCTTCAAAATTTTGTCAAGGTATGTGCTTTGTGAAAGTCCAATTAAGCGTCTTGATCTGTCTCTATAGATCTTAATGCCTAATATGTAAGCAGCTTCACCGAGGTCTTTCATTGAAAAACTTTTATTCAAGTATCCCTTTATGCTATCCAGAAATTCTATATCATTTCCAATCAGTAATATGTCATCCACATATAATATCAGAAATGCTACAGAGCTCCCACTCACTTTCTTGTAAATACAGGCTTCTCCAAAAGTCTGTATAAAACCAAATGCTTTGATCACACTATCAAAACGTTTATTCCAACTCCGAGAGGCTTGCACCAGTCCATAAATGGATCGCTGGAGCTTGCACACTTTGTTAGCTCCCTTTGAATCGACAAACCTTCTGGTTGCATCATATACAACTCTTCTTCCAGGAATCCATTCAGGAATGCAGTTTTTACATCCATTTGCCAAATTTCATAATCATAAAATGCGGCAATTGCTAACATGATTCGGACGGACTTAAGCATCGCTACGGGTGAGAAGGTCTCATCGTAGTCAATTCCTTGAACTTGCCGAAAACCTTTTGCGACAAGTCGAGCTTTGTAGACAGTAACATTAC
Source organism: Triticum dicoccoides (assembly GCF_002162155.2). Taxonomy (NCBI): domain Eukaryota; kingdom Viridiplantae; phylum Streptophyta; class Magnoliopsida; order Poales; family Poaceae; genus Triticum; species Triticum dicoccoides. The sequence continues at coordinate 714 of NW_021302279.1, forward strand.
CATCAGCGTCAGTCTTCTTCTTAAAGATCCATTTATTCTCAATCGCTTGCCGATCATCGGGCAAGTCAACCAAAGTCCATACTTTGTTCTCATACATGGATCCCATCTCAGATTTCATGGCTTCTAGCCACTTTGCGGAATCTGGGCTCACCATCGCTTCTTCATAGTTCGTAGGTTCATCATGATCTAGTAGCATGACCTCCAGAACAGGATTACCGTA
>NW_021302280.1:0-1488 GCF_002162155.2 Triticum dicoccoides
ATTGGTTTTTTACCGGCACTGACCCTAAATGGGCGATGGTAAAGAGACACCAGGGCGATGGTAATCCATTACTATATTTTTGTCTAGGAGGAGGCCAGCAAAACGCCACCAACAGTTATAGTCGTAAGCGTTACGATCAACCTTTTCCTACGTCGCCCGCGCCCTTCGACATGGTTAGCGCGCCGGCTTAATTAGCGCGTAGGTTGGCTCGGTTGAAGTGGCCGGAGCGTAGGATAAGGTAGAATGCGCGCAGCCACATTTTAGCAAGCCTATATATGTATATATATATATATGTATATATATATATATATATATATATATATATATATATATATATATATATGTATGTATGTACTCACGAAATGCAGCATGGGGCCACTTGGGGCATACCAAAGTTGTCACCTCGTATGGAGTATAGATCACATAACGGACAAGATGTGTCCCTGGTAAGCCTTTACTAGGCTACCTCGTTGATCAAAGATGCTTAAGATTTCCTAAGAATAGACATAAGTTGTCATTTGATAACGGGGTCATATCATTAGAAGAATGATGTGATGGACAGACCCAACCGTAAGCTTAGAGCATGTCCAGCCGTTGGCCCCTTAGGAGGCAGAAAAATCGCCACCTGGGGCGAGCCGGCGGCAAACTCGGCTTTGGGGGCAGTTGGGCACCCAAGCGACGCCCCCAGGCGTCGATTTCGGCCCATTATTCGGCCCAATTTTGACAAAAAACGGCCCGATATCTGCGTGAATTGGCCCATATTCGGCGCGGTTCGGCGTGTTTCGGCGTGAATTTTCCCATAAATAATTCAGTAAATAGAAATCGACTAGTTCATCACATAGTTTGTTGTGTTTTGCCATGTTTCTGCCGCCGTAGTTCATCACAGAAAATAAATATGAATCAAATAGTTCAATACAAATTATATAGTTCAACAATAAAAATTCATATTTCATGACACGTCATTCCCGGCGTCGCCCTTGAGCCTAGTGAAGTGATACTTCAGTAGTATTGGCCTATCGGGCCATTGGGTGATGTGCTGTCCGTTCTTAGGATTTGGTTTAGTGTGTGTCAATATACACCCGTCCAGTAGATTAGTGAAATGGCTTTGTTGTAGTATTTGTAGATAGGGTAGCTACGAAATGTCCTCATTTAGTGTTACACTTGCTATATATATTAAACTCCCGCTTTGGTACACCCCCTAAGAAAACGTATAAAGGGTAACATAGACTTTTCACAGATTGTATACACTTTCGTATGTATACGAGGGTGCGCGACCCTCAGCGTTATTCGGAACAGATAGTCCGCGGGGTCCCTTTCCGAAGATTTGTTTTAAATCATTGACCATAGCAAGTAAGTGATCACCGGTACGTATGGCGGGCTTCTTCCGGTGATCTGCCTCGTCTTTGAAATGCTTGCCTTTTTTCGACATTGATGGTTGGTCAGAATAAATCGACGATGCCCCAGGTACACATTCTTCCTGCATTTTTC
>NW_021302281.1:0-1986 GCF_002162155.2 Triticum dicoccoides
GAAAAATGCAGGAAGAATGTGTACCTGGGGCATCGTCGATTTATTCTGACCAACCATCAATGTCGAAAAAAGGCAAGCATTTCAAAGACGAGGCAGATCACCGGAAGAAGCCCGCCATACGTACCGGTGATCACTTACTTGCTATGGTCAATGATTTAAAACAAATCTTCGGAAAGGGACCCCGCGGACTATCTGTTCCGAATAACGCTGAGGGTCGCGCACCCTCGTATACATACGAAAGTGTATACAATCTGTGAAAAGTCTATGTTACCCTTTATACGTTTTCTTAGGGGGTGTACCAAAGCGGGAGTTTAATATATATAGCAAGTGTAACACTAAATGAGGACATTTCGTAGCTACCCTATCTACAAATACTACAACAAAGCCATTTCACTAATCTACTGGACGGGTGTATATTGACACACACTAAACCAAATCCTAAGAACGGACAGCACATCACCCAATGGCCCGATAGGCCAATACTACTGAAGTATCACTTCACTAGGCTCAAGGGCGACGCCGGGAATGACGTGTCATGAAATATGAATTTTTATTGTTGAACTATATAATTTGTATTGAACTATTTGATTCATATTTATTTTCTGTGATGAACTACGGCGGCAGAAACATGGCAAAACACAACAAACTATGTGATGAACTAGTCGATTTCTATTTACTGAATTATTTATGGGAAAATTCACGCCGAAACACGCCGAACCGCGCCGAATATGGGCCAATTCACGCAGATATCGGGCCGTTTTTTGTCAAAATTGGGCCGAATAATGGGCCGAAATCGACGCCTGGGGGCGTCGCTTGGGTGCCCAACTGCCCCCAAAGCCGAGTTTGCCGCCGGCTCGCCCCAGGTGGCGATTTTTCTGCCTCCTAAGGGGCCAACGGCTGGACATGCTCTAAGCTTACGGTTGGGTCTGTCCATCACATCATTCTTCTAATGATATGACCCCGTTATCAAATGACAACTTATGTCTATTCTTAGGAAATCTTAAGCATCTTTGATCAACGAGGTAGCCTAGTAAAGGCTTACCAGGGACACATCTTGTCCGTTATGTGATCTATACTCCATACGAGGTGACAACTTTGGTATGCCCCAAGTGGCCCCATGCTGCATTTCGTGAGTACATACATACATATATATATATATATATACATATATATATATATACATATATAGGCTTGCTAAAATGTGGCTGCGCGCATTCTACCTTATCCTACGCTCCGGCCACTTCAACCGAGCCAACCTACGCGCTAATTAAGCCGGCGCGCTAACCATGTCGAAGGGCGCGGGCGACGTAGGAAAAGGTTGATCGTAACGCTTACGACTATAACTGTTGGTGGCGTTTTGCTGGCCTCCTCCTAGACAAAAATATAGTAATGGATTACCATCGCCCTGGTGTCTCTTTACCATCGCCCATTTAGGGTCAGTGCCGGTAAAAAACCAATACCCATTACTATATATACTTAATCTATTACTGGCAATTTTTATGGATGAAACCATCGTTCGATGTCTTAGTGCACACTCTTATGGTAAAAAATCGTAGCTCTATTACTATCTATAGTCTTAATCTACTATTGGCAATGATTAGGGATGCAACCTTCATATTTAGCTGCCGGTAAAAAACCTAGGTCCATTACTATCTACACTTAATCTATTACTGGCAATGTTTAGGAATGAAATCATGATGTCTCAGAGCCGCTGGCAAAAACCTAGGTCCATTACTATCTAACTTAATCTATTACTGGCAATGTTTAGGAAAGAAATCATGATGTCTTAGAGCCGGTAAAAAACATAGGTCCATTACCATCTATACTTACTTTATTACTGGCAATGAAAACTGACGCAAGATCATCGCGTAACGGAGCAACACATGGTAATATAAATAAACATATTACTTTATTTTGCACATGCCTTTACCCACCAAATCTGCCTTCTCAGCGACCCGCGCACCCGCCCGTGATTAGTAGCAGCAG
>NW_021302282.1:0-1002 GCF_002162155.2 Triticum dicoccoides
GAGTATCAGGGTTTCGGACGAGAACTCATCTGTTACACGGGCACTTCAATGTTTTTTAAACTTATTTGAACTCTGGACTTCTTTTGTGTTCAGTATGCAGCATTGAAAGCGACGTTATCAATTTCCAACATGTTCTGACACCATTTGTTGTTTTTTGGTCATTTACCTAATTGTTTAGAGAGCTAAATGACCGTGAAATTGAAACTCACTACAAAATGAATTTGGAAAATGTTGAAACTTGGCATGGTATCATCATTTCACCCGCATAGCATGTGTGAAAGAGTAGAGAGGGTCACGGCAAAAACTGGACGCACTTCGTGTACAAACTGGACAAACTCTTTCGGAGTATCAGGGTTTCGGACGAGAACTCATCTGTTACAAGGGCACTTCAATGTTTTTTAAACTTATGTGAACTCCGGACTTCTTTTGTGTTCAGTATGCAGCATTCAAAGTGACATCATCAATTTCCAACATGTTCTGACATCATTTGTTGTTTTTCGGTCATTTACCTAATTGTTTAGAGAGCTAAATGACCGTGAAATTGAAAATCACTAAAATTGAATTCTGAATATGTTGAAACTTGGCATGGTATCATCATTTCACCCGCATAGCATGTGCGAAAGAGTAGAGAGGGTCACGGCAAAAACTGGACGCACTTCGTGTACAAACTGGACAAACTCTTTCGGAGTATCAGGGATTCGGACGAGAACTCATCTGTTACACGGCCACTTCAATGTTTTTTAAACTTATTTGAACTCCGGACTTCTTTTGTGCTCAGTATGCATCATTCAAAGCGACGTCATCAATTTCCAACATGTTCTTACATCATTTGTTGTTTTTTGGCTATTTACCTAATTGTTTAGAGAGCTAAATGACCGTGAAATTGAAAATCACTACAAAATGAATTCTCAAAATGTTGAAACTTGGCATGGTATCATCATTTCACGCGCATAGCATGTGCGAAAGAGTAGAGAGGGTCACGACAAAAACTGGACGCACTTC
>NW_021302283.1:0-533 GCF_002162155.2 Triticum dicoccoides
CTTCTCCTCTATTCTTTTCTTCTTCTCCTCTATTCTTTTCTTCTTCTCCTCTTTTTTTTTCTTCTTTTTTTCTTCTTCTTCTTCCTTCTTCCTTCTTCCTCTTTTCTTCCTTTTCCTTATTTTCCTTTCTCGAGGGATAAGAAGAAAATAAGAGGAGAAGAAGAAAGAAAGGAATAGAGGAGAAAGAAGAAACTTTGACACGAGGGGGGGGGGGTACCGGTACCCCCTCCCCGATAACATTATTTTCCCATGTATATGTATGTTGCGTCGTTGTCGATATAACGAGGGTGTCGAGGATCGCCGAGGGGTCGAGGGTCGGGAACTAGGGTAGAGGGTCGAGGGTCGTTAAGGGGTCAAGGGTCGAAGGTTTCAGGGTCGAGGGTTCCTATAGTGTCAAAGTATTGAAGAAATCCAATAGCTTGTGGGCGTCGATGCCCACGTCGATGCCCACGTCACTTGTGGGACATAGATGTACTGTTCAACGCCGACCCCCTCCCGATAGCTTCAACACGTGGGGGGGGGGTCGATATTAC
>NW_021302284.1:0-1164 GCF_002162155.2 Triticum dicoccoides
AAGGAACACTGGACAGCGGTCAAGAATATCCTGAAGTACCTGAAAAGGACTAAGGAAATGTTTCTCGTTTATGGAGGTGACGAAGAGCTCGTCGTAAAGGGTTACGTCGACGCTAGCTTCGACACAGATCTGGATGACTCTAAGTCACAAACCGGATACGTGTATATTTTGAATGGTGGGGCAGTAAGCTGGTGCAGTTGCAAGCAAAGCGTCGTGGCGGGATCTACATGTGAAGCGGAGTACATGGCAGCCTCGGAGGCAGCACATGAAGCAATATGGGTGAAGGAGTTCATCACCGACCTAGGAGTCATACCCAATGCGTCGGGGCCGATCAAGCTCTTCTGTGACAACATTGGAGCTATTGCACTTGCCAAGGAGCCCAGGTTTCACAAGAAGACAAGGCACATCAAGCGTCGTTTCAACTCCATTCGTGAAAATGTTCAAGATGGAGACATAGAGATTTGTAAAGTACATACGGATCTGAATGTAGCAGATCCGTTGACTAAACCTCTCCCTAGAGCAAAACATGATCAACACCAGAATTCCATGGGTGTTCGATTCATCACAATGTAACTAGATTATTGACTCTAGTGCAAGTGGGAGACTGTTGGAAATATGCCCTAGAGGCAATAATAAAAGCATTATTATTATATTTCCTTGTTCACGATAATTGTCTTTATTCATGCTATAATTGTGTTATCCGGAAATCGTAATACATGTGTGAATAACAGACATCAACATGTCCCTAGTGAGCCTCTAGTTGACTAGCTCGTTGATCAACAGATAGTCATGGTTTCCTGACTATGGACACTGGATGTCATTGATAACGAGATCACATCATTGGGAGAATGATGTGATGGACAAGACCCAATCCTAAACATAGCACAAGATCGTATAGTTCGTTTGCTAGAGTTTTCCAATGTCAAGTATCTATTCCTTTGACCATGAGATCGTGTGACTCCCGGATACCGTAGGAGTGCTTTGGGTATGCCAAACGTCACAACGTAACTGGGTGACTATAAAGGTAGACTACGGGTATCTCCGAAAGTGTCTGTTGGGTGACATGGATCAAGACTGGGATTTGTCACTCCGTATGACGGAGAGGTATCACTGGGCCCACTCGGTAATGCATCATCATAATGAGCTCAGAGTGACCAAGTGTCT
>NW_021302285.1:0-1405 GCF_002162155.2 Triticum dicoccoides
GGGAGACGAGTTCGCTACCGAGGAGCCCGTTGAGTTTGCTTGCGAGGATCCAGTCAACTCTGACAACTGTGCAGGCAAGATGATCATACCCTCGAAATCACTACTATCTTTGCTATGCTAGTTTGCTCGCTCTTTTGCTTGCCACTGCTACGATGCCTACCATTTGCTTGTCAGCCTCCCAATTGCCATGTTGAACCTCTAACCCACCATTGTCCTAGCAAACCGTTGATTGGCTATGTTACCGCTTTGCTCAGCCCTTCTTATAGCGTTGTTAGCTGCAGGTGAAGATTGGAGCCGTTCCTTGTTGGAACATTTATTTTACTTGTTGGGATATCATTATATTGCTATGTTATCTTCCCCTTTTATTATATATTACATGGGATGTTGTAATGATTGCCTGACTTGCGACATTGCTTTCAATGCGGTTATGCCTCTAAGTCGTGCCTCGACACGTGGGAGCTATAGCCGCATCGAGGGCGTTACAAGTTGGTAATCAGAGCCTTCCCCGACCTTAGGAGCCCCATTGCTTGATCGTTTTTAGCAGCCGAGTTGTGTCTAGAAAAATGTTTTGAGTCCTTAGGAATTATATATCGGAGAGCTTAGGAATTCTTTTTACTTCCCAGTCTCCTTATCGCTCTGGGAAGGCATCCTGGCGTAGAGTTTTGACTCTTCTCTTCTCAAATTTCACTAAAAATTTTTAGGATCACGCGAGTATCTTGGTTTTGTTCCGATGGTTTTGTGACGAGAACATTGTTCTTGGTGCCTCCTGTCTTTAGGGGTTGTGGCAGTGTCCCGGGGAGTTGAGCTCCGAGGTGTTGTCGTCACAATTTTATCGTTGCAATTCTGGTATACTTGAGATATGTGCGCCGACATCGAAAATCTCTTTTATACAGTTCGTTGGTGAGATAACCTCGACGCCACCCAGTACTGGGGCGGGAGTTTGGGAGTATCGCCATAACTTGTATAACGGATGCTTTTCGAAGGTTGAGGTAGATGGTTTCCGAAGTTTTCCTGGTTATGTGTTGAAGGATGGATACAGCTGGATGTAGGATTTGCTAGTTTGGGTGAGATATTGTGCTTCCCCTGTATCCCCAACACCTGATTGCATAACCGGAAAGGTTCGGGAGTTTCATAGGTGGGAATTCTAGTAGCTCTAGTTCTTCTTCCACGGATATTGGTTTGAGATTGGGATTTCTTACCGATTATTCGTTCTTGATCCGTACCTTGTTGAATTATTTCTCTTCCTTAATTCTTCGTGGCTTCTCAATTTATGGATATGTGACCATTTGAAGAGGAATGCATTCGTTCATTTTGTTCGGATGTGAAGACTATATGTTGCAATTTTCATTCCGTTGGATTCAGCTTCTATATTGTTGTCTATCTATGTGCTAATGGTGGTCAACCT
>NW_021302286.1:0-576 GCF_002162155.2 Triticum dicoccoides
ACGGGCTTTGACCAATGGACCTCCCCACCCGGTTGTGTTAGCTCAGCCCATAGGAACACTTTGGAGCAACATCCGGGCCATATGTTGCCGTGGGCCTATGGGCTGACCTTACACAACCGGGTGGATACATCTACTGCTCAAAGCCCGTCCGTGCAAAGTCAAAGGGGTAGATCCCGTGGTCAAATGCTACAGGGTTAGGCGGGGACGGGGGCCCTAGGGGGGTAGCAATGCCACCGGAGCGTCGCACCGGGACTTCATACAAGCCGCGTGCCGGGTGCCTACGCCTGCCACCATGCTTATATAATTGTAGGAGGGCCACCGCAACACCTGGCGGCATTGCTACCCCCAGGTACCCTGTCCCTTCTAACCTTGACACAGACGACCGCCGGGTCTATCCCTTTGACTTTCGCTAGATGTAGTTTGACCGGTGGACCTTTTCACCTTGTTGTCATAGCCCAGCCATAGCTACACCCCCAACACAGTCCCGGCACAACCCACCCCAAGATTCCCTCTGCGTCGGCCCGACATGGCCGTTTCCCCCTCCTGGGCACGGCGGCATCGACGCCCGTGAGGGGG
>NW_021302287.1:0-4056 GCF_002162155.2 Triticum dicoccoides
CATAGATATGTTTGGATCTTTTCCCTACAAGTATAATGGAAATTGTTGCGTGCATTAGTTCGGTTAACTAATAAATGTTGAAGTAGGGATTTAATAGGGGAGTGTGGAAAATTACTTTGTCCATGAACCAAGCAACAAAATTTTTACGTCCAGGGTTTCCATGACGGAGAAGAGTAAGTGCCTCCGCCTCAGTAGGAGGATTCACTCCCGTCCATTCCTCTTGAACGAAATCACTAAAAAAAGATAAGCGGTGTTAGACCGGGACTAAGTGAACATGAAACATGATGATGTGGAAGACATAAAGGAATGGTGTAGTGGTATTACCTCATCCACACTTCCTCAATTTCCTTGATGTTGTGCAAGATATAGAACATGAGGTCCTCCCACTCTTGTTGTGGCATGTTATAAGATTTCGAGGCCCCAGCCCTCCCACCTTGCGCGTTGAATAGATCGAGTCTGGGTTGATACTTGGGCTCTTCTATATTGTATCGAGGCACCTTGTTATGCAGATGGGGAACGTGGTCTGGATAGTATGATGTCCTGAGGTCTGACACCTCCTCTAGGATAACTGCCTCAGCTATGGAAGCTTCAATCTTAGCTTTGTTTCCACATTTCCGTCGGAGATACTTGTTCTGCCTCTCAGGGCCGTACTGCCAGCGATTTTGCACAGGGCCCCCCAACAATACCTCGTTCGCGAGGTGCAGAATGAGATGTGTCATCAGAGTAAAGAAGCCTGGCGGAAAGATCTTCTCTAGCTTGACTATCAACTCCGGTGCCTTCTTATGCAATTTTTCAATCACCTCTTTACTTACTTCTTTAGCACAGAGCATGCGGAAGAAATGGCTAAGCTCGGCAAGCACTCGCCAGACATGCTCGGGGACATAGCCTCGAACCATCACCGGCATTGTCCGCTCAATCCATACATGGTAGTCATGACTCTTCAGGCCGGTCACTTTGCCCGTTGAAAGATTGACTCCCTTACTTATATTCGATGCATAACCATCGGTGAACTTCAAAATTTGTTTCAGCCAGATAAGTACTTCTTTTTTTTCTGGCGGTTTAAGGACAAAGTCAGCATCTGGCTTGAACCAGTTTTTTCGACCGCCTGTGGGAGGCTTCATGTTCAGGCGTGGTCTATCACAAATTCTCTGTTGATCGGCTCTAGCTTTTACGTTATCCTTCGTCTTATCAGGAATGTTGAGGATCGTGTGGAAAAGGGACTCTGCCACATTCTTTTCGGTGTGCATCACATCAATATTGTAAGGAAGTTTGAGGTCCTTGAAATAGGGAAGCTGCGAGAAGGGGGTAATGTGCGTCCAGTTGTGCGTCTCACCATATCCCTCGAAGCCTTTGGCTTTGGCTTTGCCCTTGCCTTTGACTTTAGGCTTGAGAGCTTTTAGCTGAGCAAGAACATCTGCCCCCGAAAATGTTGGAATCTTGGTTACTTCATGAACAACCCGACCTTTCGTGAAGTTCTTCTTGTCTTCCCTGTCTGGATGGTCTGGAGGGAGGAACTGTCGATGCAGGTCAAAGGCTACATACTTGCCACCCTTACTCAGCCAAATCATTCGCAGAGCCTGCATGCACACTGGGCATGGTCTTACCACTTGTACACCATCCGCGGAATAGAGCATAGCCGGGAAAGTCATGCATGCAATAGTGCAACCAAACTTTCATCAAGAAATTTCTCTACAGATCCCGGTCGTATGTCAACCTCGGAAAGTACCAAGAATGGTGCAAAGCATCCACAAGCAGCTGCATAAACACACCCAATTGCTTCCCCGGGTAGTCAGGCCCCGGAATGATGAGCGACAAGAACATGGTCTTCCGTTGCATTAGGGCACCGGGAGGAAGATTGAGCGGAATTACAAACACAGGCCAGCAGCTGTATGGATTGGACGACATACCATATGGATTCAACCCATCACCTGATATGGCTATTCTGATATTCCCAGCCTCGGCTCCTTCCTCGGGGTATTCTTCATCGAATGACTTCCATGCTTCCCCTCCCGATGGATGTATGATTTTTTTGGATTGTACCTTATACCTTCCTTGTGCCACTTCATCATTTTGGCAGACTCCTTCGTGATGAAAAGGCGCTGCAGTCTTTTTATAAAATCAAGATACCGAAGAACCTTAACGGGGATGGTTAGCTGCTTTTTCTCACCATCCTCACCGACCACCTCAATGTACCGAGACGAACCGCACTTCCTACAGTACTTGTCATCCGCATACTCGTGCCTAAACAAAAGGCAATTCTTCGGGCAAACATCTATTTTCTCATAATCCATAGAGAGTGCCTTCATGATTTTCTTTGTATCGTACATGCTTTTCGGCAGTTCATGACCCTCAGGGAGGCTGTTAGCCCATACTCCCAGGAATGCTTCGAAGCATTTCTGGCTACAGCCGTACTCAGCCTTGACTGCAATCAGTTGCGAGATGGCATCCAGCTGAGATATTTTCGCACCCGCATAAAGAGGTTTCTTCGACGAGGCCAAGACCTCCAAGAAGGCCTTTGCGGTTGCCTCCGGCTCCTCTGGTTCATTCTCTGAAGGTGTCGCATTTGCCGTTTCTGCAACAATGACATCATCTAGCATGTCCCTGACCCCGTCGTCCTCATATCCATCGATGCGTTGTCGCATCACCTCGTCTCTACCACGGTCCTGCTCGGCTATGTTTATCGGCGGCATGTCAAAGTTTGGCATATATCCGTGTGTGCGAAGGTGCTCACTCATGTCCGTCTGATTTCTACGGTGACGTCTGGCACATCTCGCACAGGGGCATGGTGGGATGATTCTCATTGGACGACGGAATATCTCCTTCAAATACACATCGGTTTTCGCCATCCACTCTGATGTTACTCGATTCCGACGGATAAAACCACTGTACATCCACTGATTATCTGCCATCCTCTGCTTTTTTGCAAGCCACACAACATAATTAAGGATTCACTTAAATTAATCACATCAAATTTTCAGTTTCTACCGCGTTGAATCCACCTACATCTCTAATAGGTAAAGATGGGTCCTAATCCCACCCGAGGATGTGTAGATTGAGTACGTTCTCCATTCTACCCTGTTCTGAGACAAAATTTCGGCAGCACCTCCCCGCTATTCTCCAAATACACGTCTCGGCAAAATGCTGAGAGAATGTGCATCCGGAGAACAACAGGGAGGCGCCGCCGAAATCTTGTCTCGGAACGGGGTAGAGCATGGACAACGTACCCAATCTACACATCCTCGGGCTGTCCGTGGAAAGCGCTGGACAATCTGAAAGAGCTGCGGTGATAAATATGCAATTGAATGCATATTTATCGATGCAACCCTTTCGGACGGGAGACCTAGGTTACGCGACTTGATGTGAAAATTTAATCTAGTTAAAAGAGGCTAGGAGGTGAAGGTGGATTCGTAGCTCACCCTCCGCTGTAGAGGAAGTAGTCGAGCAGCGGCAGGATCACGGACCAAACCTAGATGACGAAGGCTCCAGGGCGATGAAATACCACAAAGCCTGTAAATTTTACCGAGTCAAAAAATTTGCGGCACCACATCACATAAAGCATTGACACTTCAAACTATGAAAAAAATCATATTGCTAATGACATCTAGTCAAGGTTTTAGATCATCATGATACTTCAAATCCTAATTTTCATCAAGTGTCAAATTTTGTTCTTCAATTTATTTTAGCAAGATCATCATGATAAAATAACTACTCATCAGATACCAATTTTGTCAACATCACAAAATGAAACTATAGCTATTTGACAACATCTCAAATATACCAATTTTGTTCTTCAAATTTGACAACATTTCACAACATGCATCTATCACATACATTTGACAACATTTGACAACATTTTTTAGCAAGATCATCATGATAAAATAACTAACCAATATACATCAATCCATCCATTCATCCATACAACATGCATCTATCACATAACAAGCAGTAAAAAATGCAAAAAATGAAAAAAAAAGCTCATCGGGCCAGCCGGGACGGCGAGGCAGGGCGGCCGGGGCAGCGAGCGAGCAGGGGGCGGCGGTGGAGGGCCGAGGCAGG